>NW_021266212.1:84471-106831 GCF_002162155.2 Triticum dicoccoides
GTTTCCTAAGTTTAAATGAATTTATGGATTTATTTATATTCCAAATTTAATCAGTAAATACTTTGTCATCTAGTACTATTCTAGCCACAGTGTATGATAGTGGGGCAAGTGGGGCTGGGTTGGCTCAGTCGAAGGTTGACTGGTCAATATATGAACAGTGTAGGGGCTACATGTCATTCATTTAGACATTTTTTAATTTGCCTTTTATTTAAACTAATAGTGGGTCTACATGTCATATTCTGTTAGACTAACTTAGCACAATATTTAATCCTAAACTATACTAGTCCTAATTAACACAAGGGCCGGCCATACGGCCGTGGCCAAGCTAGGCGCACACACACCACACACAACACGCAACACACTATGGTAGGGGTTAATTATGTTCTTTTTTAACAGAAGATAGGATTTTGTGATTTTCAAAGGACTTAATCCATGCATCAAATGGATTTGGTCTAGTGGGGTAAAATGAAGTTTGTCAAGTGTACGTTCTGTCCACATAATTTTTATCCAGATTAAAGTTCGTTTTGTTGTTGTTTTGCTACAGTATAGAGGCATTCAACAGCAGGAGTAGCATTCAACATCAGCAGTAGATTCAGCAGAGCAGCTGCGGCCAGCGGCGTGGCGCGGTCGAGCGCGAGAAGAGGCAGTGCAGCCCTAGGCAGCGGCGCAACCAGGCAGGGGCGGACCAGGTCCACCGGTCAAACCCCGTACGGCGAAAGTCAAAGGGCTAAATCCGGCGTTCGTCTATGTCAGGGTTAGACGGGCCGGTGTACCTGGGGGTAGCAATGCCGCCAGGTGTTGCGTTGGGCCCTCCTACGCTTGTGGAAGTGTGGTGGCAGGCGCAAGCACCCGGCACGCGGCTCCGTAGTGTGCCCCCCTCCTCACGGGCGTCGCTGCCGCCGTGTCACGGAGTGGGGAATCGTGCGTGTCGGGCCGACACGGAGGTAATCTTGGGGTGGGTTGGGCCAGGATCGTGTTCGGGGGTGTAGCTATGGGCTGGGCTATCAGAACCAGGTGTAAAGGTCTACCAGTCAAACCCCGCCTAGCCGAAGTCAAAGGGCTAGATCCAGCGGTCGTTTGTGTCAGGGTTAGACGGGATGAGGTACCTAGGGAGGAAAATCCCCTCAGTGGTGGCCCCATCGTTGATGAAGAAGCGAGCCATTAATCCTTCTATCGATGACACAGTGGAACTCTCAATGAAAGCACCAATGTTGGTGTCAAACCCGGCGGATCTCGGGTAAGGGGTCCCGAACTATGCGTCTAAGAATCGATGGTAGCAGTAGACTGGGGACATGATGTTTACCCAGGTTCAGGCCCTCTCGATCGAGGTAATACCCTACTTCCTTCTTAATTGATCTTGATGAATATAGGGTTAGTAGAGTTGATCTACCTCGAGATCATAATGGCTAAAATCCTAGGAGTCTAGCCTATGCAATTGTGTTTTGTCCGTACGGATTAAACCCTCCGGTTTACATATGCCCTGGAGGGACCTAGGGTTTTACATGTCATCTTGCAGAGGAAGGAAAATATTACACCCGGACTCTAAACTTGCTATTTTACACATATGGGAGTCCTCTCCGGATACGGGAGATAGTCTTCAGCGATAATCTTCACGGCCCACCAGTCCGGCCCATAACAAGTAATCCGACCACCTGAGGACCCCTTAATCCATGACACCCACAAAGAGTGCAGCAACACAGAGATTGCAACCGGGAGATGAAAAGGAGGCGAGAGGTCGTGCCGGGAGCTGAAGGGAACGAGGGAGACGAAACAAACGGGCTTCAGCCGAAGAGGCGCACCGTTCGGATTCAGTGTCCACTTACAGAAAAATGTTTCAGCTCCTGAGTGACCTTCCGTTTACCAATCGTGTGTGGCAAAAATTTATATATCGGCTCGGCTCATTCCCGCAACGTGCGGCGCATCGTGACGAGGCGTGGCGTGGCGAGGCGGGCGGCGCAGGAGGAGCGCATGTGGATGTCCCTCTTGTTCTCATTTTCGTACAAGTAGGGAACGAACCTCCCTTATAAAGAGGTCCTACTCCCTCTAAACTAGCAATATGGGATTAAACATTAGTAGTGCCCCTTGCCTTGCACGAATGGGCTAAGTGGACCTCTAGGATTTATTAGGAATTTCTAGAAAAATATTAGGCTAGCCCATAAGTAGATAAATTTCCAGCAATCCCCCACCAGATCCCAGAGGCACACATAATTTGCCTTTGGTTCTAAAACACTATTTTATATACCGGTACCGTAGTGGAGATAAATTTCCAGCAATCCCCCACCAGATCCCAGAGGCACAATAATTTGCCTTTGGTTCCAAAACACTATTGTATATACCGGTACTGCAGTGGAGACTGTTAAGTTGAATTTCCACATAGAATTCTATGTTACACTAGTAAGCAACTTGAACAGTGGACTAAGCCTTGAACAGAGAGAGTATGAGTACATACGTAGCAGGAGCAGAAGCCCCGGTCTTGGGTGAAGTGTCCTCACCAGCTATGTCGTCGAAGAGGTTGTTGACGTCCAGGAAGAAGTCGTCGTCGGGGAAGTAGTCGTCGGAGTCCGGGGAGTACGTGACGAAAAAGTCAGTAGTCGCGCTAAGCGCTCCCCAAAAACCTTATCACCCTTCTCCCGTACGGTTCTCAAAGAGGTGCGGTTTCGCATGCCTACTGTCCCAACCCGCGGTGCACGCCGCAAGTCTGGATGAGGAAGAGTGCAACATCATAGAGATTGGAACCAGTGGCGAGAGGAAGAAGAAGTTCTGGTGTGCCTCTCTGAGAGGAGCGACCTCCCTTTTATAGGCGAGAGGCCGCACCGGGAGCTGAAGGGAACGAGGGAGACGAAACGAACAGGCTTCAGCTGAAGAGGCGTGTCATCCGGATTCAGTGTCCACTTTCAGAAAAATGTTTCAGATTCCGTGACATTTCGTTTACCAATCATGCGTGGCAAAAATTTAGACATCGGCTCATTCCCGCAACCCGCGGCGGGGCGGGGTGGGCGGTGGCGGAGGAGCGCGCGTGGATGTCCCTCTTGTTCTCATTCTTGTACAGGTGGGGAAAGAACCTCCCTTATAAAGAGGTCCAACTCCGTCTAAACTAGCAATGCGGGACTGAACTTTAGTAATGCACCTTGCCTTACACGAATAAGCTACGTGGGCCTTTAGGATTTATTAGGAATTTTTAAAATTATTATTGGGCCAGCCCGTAAATAGATAAAATTGGAGCAGTTGTAACTTGGGGAAAAACAAACTCTATGAGAGGATTACAATGGTATACGATTTATACTAGTGCGAACCATTAATTCATATTTGTTTTGAAAAGTACTGAACATGATTCGGCCACAGGATACTGCTAGGTGTGGCAGGCCATCATGTTCCTTCATAAATCCGAAATATGAAAATATCAGCACAAATTGAGTAAATCATGCAAAGATCCAGAATACGGAAATACCAGTACTTAATATGGTTCAGGCTGAATCTGACGGAGCGTCTTGTCCAAATCACTTGCGAGCATCTTTTGATATTCCTCGCTGCCTGCTTGGAGCATATAATACTGAACAAGTGCTTTGAGGATATAATCTACTCCCTCGGCTCGGTTCCTAAATATATGTCTTTTTAGGGATTCTAATATAGACTACATACGGAGGAAAAGATTGAGTCTACACTCTAGAATATATGTACATTAATCCGTATGTAATGCATATTCAAATCTATAAAAAGACCTATATTTAAGAACGGAGTAAGTACCTCGCTCGTAATCATTTTAGTATCCACCTGGCAAACAATATCGATTCATGTATAGTCAAAATTAACATCAAACATCAACCAAAACATATCCAAACTACTAAAAGCTGTACCAAGCAAAGAATTTCGAAATCCGCTGTTACCGTTACATTACACATTGTAAAACCATCAAAACTAAACCGCAATTGAGGAGTCTGTAGTTCGGTTGAAAAAAAAACATGTTTGTATTGTACTGTGTAGCACTATCACTCTTTTGGCAAAATACTGAACACCATTATTTTTTGTATAGGAGCAGCGCAGCCTGCAGCATGCCAGGTGCAGAGCCTGCTGGCTCACGAGCACTATGGAGAGAAATATGCCTGGTTAAAGAGCATCTGGCACAGTGTTGTTATATTAGTATCATCGTACTCTGAAAGAGTGTCGAATTCACGTGCCAGTGACTAGATATATTAGTCCTAAGATAAGCAAGTAGTGCCCCTACCACATCATCGATAGTTCGTCGTCTATCAACCAGGTACTTGTATATTGTCACAGATTTACACTTGGTCGCAGTATGAAAAGTGCAGAACGTTGTTTAAGCAGGAGGACAGGGCATCCAATACATATTATACGGTTTATTCTCGGCCGCCATTGTTTTGTCCTGGCTGTCATCGTCCATGTGCACACCGCTGCCATATGGTCGGCCATGCAAGGCGACCACTTCACCAGCACGTTCATCCAGGATTTATGACAATATATAATATGGTGAGTTATTTTTGTCCACTAATACATATCTAATCATGTGAATGCATCTATATGTGTACAAACTTTATCCTAGATTTATGGGTCTATCAATACCACACACACACAAACACATCTCTTTCGTACTTTTCCAAACTAACAGTACGTACTTCTTGAGTAGCCCGTTCTAAGATCGGCCCTCACTATATCTTGAATGTGGCCTCGCTAGTTGCTAATAGTAGTGGCAGGTCCTCGTGATCCATCACGACGAGCTCACCATCATTTTATTTGCAGGTCAGGGAGACATATAACTAAGCTAGCATTAAATTCGACTTTGCTGGTCCTCAAAATAATAATCTCAAAAAGGTAAAATCCACTTTGCTAGTACCCCCACAACAACTTTGGTCAGAGTTTGATTAGAGATGTTTCTTAGCACATCATATCCACCGCATCTTGGCTGTCGCATGTAAAATCAGAGCCGACCTGGTGCCAAGCCTACTACAAGCTCACGTCCCTTCGGGCCGAGCCTGTCTTCGCTTGCTGCTTGACGAGCCTGGAAACAAGGCCTGGCTTGAGCTTTTCCACAACTCGGCGAAGCTCGGTGCAGCTCCCGATCATCATCCTGGTGGAGGTGTGTGGGTTCTTCTTCCCCATCGGCAGCTTCTTGTCAGCACGGGCAGGCGGTGGTAATGGCAACCTTGGATAAATGAGTGGTTACCGGCTAGTATGCATGATGTTAGATAATAACGAGAAATAAACGAGACAAAGAGACACGGATTTTTACGTGGAAACCCTTGCGGGAGAAAACCACGGACGCACGAAGGCACAATCACTATGATGGAGGAGTATTACAAGCACGAGACAACAGGCCATCTGAGGTGCGACTACATGGGGTATATATGAGGGGCAACACATAGGAGTCCTTGTAGGACAAGTAAACGAGTTGCACTCGTATGCGTCGGTACCAATGAAAAAGGCCCACACCGTATGTACTACGTCTAGTCCAATACGATACTAGAATTTGGATCACAATTTAACAATCTCCACCTTGAGCCAAATTTCCTCCAGTAGTCGAAGAAAGTGAATAACTCCATCCAAATCAGCATAAACACCTTGTGCGTCAAAGTCCATAGGACTAGTGAGAAATACCAACTAAGCCTGAGCAAAGCTCAAACTTATTGGTCGGAACTGGCTTTGTCATCATATCAGCTGGATTATCATGAGTACTTATCTTGCATACCTTCAAATCGCCTTCAGCAACAACATCTCGAATATAATGAAATCTGACATCAATGTGCTTTGTTCTCTCATGATACATTGGATTCTTTGTAAGATATATAGCACTTTGACTGTCACTAATATGGTAGGGCAACATGAATCTCCACAAAGCTCAGAATACAAACCTCTTAACCAGATAGCTTCTTTGCATGCCTCAGAAATAGCCATATACTCGGCATCAGTAGCGGAACAAGCCACAATAGACTGCAAAGTTGCTCTCCAACTCACAGCACAACCACCAATGGTGAAAACATAACCTGTGAGCGATCTTCTCTTATCCAAATCACCAGCAAAAATCAGAATCAACAAAACCAATAAGTCCATCTCCAGTTTTTCCAAACTGTAAATAAGCATTAGAAGTACCTCGTAGGTATATGAAAATCCACTGAACTGCTTTCCAATGCTCTTTTCCAGGATTAGCCACGTATCTACTGACAACACTCAATGCATAAGATAAATCCGGACGAGAACAAACCATGGCATACATAAGTGAACCAACTGCACTCGAATAGGGAACTCTAGACATGTACTCAATATCTGCATCTGACTTAGGACATAAAGCTGATGATAATTTGAAGTGTGCAGCTAACGGAGTACTTACTGGCTTGGCATTATGCATATTAAAACGACGAAGAACTTTATCAATATATCCCTTCTGACTTAGATATACTTTTCCAGATGGTCTATCTCTGGATATTTCCATGCCAAATATTTTCTTTGCTGCACCCAAATCCTTCATCTCAAATTCATTACTCAACTGCTTCTTTAGTTCATTAATATCTGACGTACTCTTTGCAGCAATAAGCATATCATCAACATAAAGGAGCAAATAAATAGTTGAACCTTTGACAGTTTTCAAATAAACACAACTATCATAATTAGACCTTTTGAAACCTTGAGAGAGCATAAAGGTGTCAAATCTCTTGTACCACTGTCTTGGGGATTGCTTCAATCCATAAAGAGATTTCTTTAACTTACGAACAAGCTTTTCTTTTATAGGAATAACAAAACCTTCAGGTTGTTCCATATAAATATCCTCTTCTAATTCTCCATGTAAGAATGTAGTTTTAACATCCAATTGTTCAAGCTCAAGATCATGCATGACAACAATACTGAGTAAAGTACGAATAGAGCTATGCTTCACAACAGGAGAAAAGACTTCGTTATAGTCAATACCTGGAATCTGACTATAACCTTTAGCAACTAACCTTGCTTTATATCTTGTCTCATCATTAGGAGAAACACCTTCTTTCCTCTTGAAAACCCACTTGCAACGAATAGGTTTCTTCTCTCTAGGTAATCTTACTAAATCCCAAGTGCCATTATTTTCAAGTGATTCCATCTCATCATGCATAGCAGTCATCCACTTACCCCGCCTGACTCTGTCACGTGTGAGATTCCAACTGGGTGGAACAATAGGCTAATTTGGAGTGGGAGTGACATGATCATCGTTAACGACGGGTTCATCATGTGCATCAACAATTTCATTACTAGATGTATCACCTGAGTCAATAACATGCTCCACCTGAACAGTAGGCTGCTGAATAGTAGGCTGCTGTTCACTCTCAACAAGAACGTTAGTAGATGAAACATCATGTAACATAGCAGATTCATTAAAGATAACATTTCTGCTAATAACAACCTTATGGGTTTTAGGATTCCATAATTTAAAATCTTTAACACCAGACTTATAACCAAGAAAGATGCACTTAACAGCCCTAGGCTCCAATTTTCCATTATCAACATGAGCATAAGCAGTGCAACCAAAAACTCTCAACTGTGAATAATCAGCAGGTGAACCAGCCAATACCTCAATTGGAGTTTTCTTATTAAGAGCAGTGGAAGCGGCCTCAGCCCAAAAACGCCTGTGCAAACCTACATTGGACAACATGCAACAGGCTCTGGAAATAATGGTCCTGTTCATACGCTCAGCAACACCGTTTTGTTGAGGAGTATAAGGAACGGTGTAATGTCTGACAATGCCTTCAGACTTGCAATAATTCTTAAATTGCTTAGAACAGAATTCCATACCATTATCAGTGTGAAGTATCTTTACCTTCTTTTCAGTTTGTCTTTCAATCATAATCTTCCATTCCTAAAATGCCGAGAATGCTTCATATTTATGCTTCGAGAAATAAGGCCATACTTTTCTCGAATAATCATCAATAATAGTCAGCATGTAACTAGCACCACCTAGTGACTTCTTGCGAGATGGTCCCCATAAATCAGAATACACATAATCAAGAATACCTTCAGTTGTATGAACCGAAGTATTGAACTTCACCCTCTTGTGTTTGCCGAAGATACAATGCTCACAAAATTTCAATTTACCAGGTTCATATCCATCAAGAAGACCTCTCTTATTTAACTCTGCTAAACCAAGTTCACTCATATGTCCAAGACGCATATGCCAAAGTTTAGCAGCATCACAATCAGAATTATTTGAAACAACCGGAGTAGCGTTACCTGAAACGGTAGAACCTCGAAGGTAATAAAGACCATTGGTCGAACTTAAGTCACCTTTCATCACAACAAGGGAGCCTCTGGTGACCTTCAAAACACTATCTCCACCTGAATACTTGTACCCCTTTGCATCAAGGGCACTAACAGAGATAATATTTCCTTCATCTTCGGAATATACCGAACATCTGTCAAAGTTCTGATTATGCCATCAAACATCTTGAGAACCTATCCCTTCAATCTTGCATGGTGAATTATAAAAACCCAAAACGGAACCAGCAGAAGTAGTGGAATCAAAAGTATTAAACCAATCTCTATGCGGGCACATATGAAAAGTACATGCAGTATCAAGTACCCACTCATCATTGGTCTCAGCACATCCAGCAATAACGACAAGAGCATCATCGAACTATCATCACGAGCAACGTTAGCAGAATTTTCACCTTGTTTGTTACCTTTCCTCTTTTCTTTATTCTGCAGCTTGAAACACACTGAGATGTCATGCCCGTCTTTCTTGCAATATCTGCAATATTTCCTATCTCTGGATTGTGACCGGCCCATGTAACCGTTTTTACTTTTGCCTCTGTTTTCATTATTGGAGTTCTTCTCCTTTGTCCTGCCACGAACAGATAATCCTCGGCTTGGGATGAACTCGAACCATCATGAGGCACCTTTAGTTTCATCTTCTCCTTAGAGTTCAAAGCTTCATAAACTTCATTAAGTGTGAGAGTATCACGGTTGTATAATATGGTGTCTCTAAAATTGGTATAAGAACTTGGCAGTGAACAAAGTAACATTCAAGTAGTATCTTCCTCTAAAATTGGTGTCCAGTGCTACATCATAGTCGGCCTGTGCCAACAACGCCCGCATCTTGACTTGCCATAGGGTAAACCTTGTGTCACGATCCAGCAGCGAAAAATCGTACTTCATGGGAGCCATGAGCAGATAAATCTGTGTACACAAAGTAATACAAGCCGAAAGAAAATTCTTGACAGAATTATATATACTGATCAAACAGATAGTAGGATAAATAGGACCTGGTAGCTTCGGGTGGATGTAGCAACCGAAGAGCAAAAGGAGTTGACGTGATGGCTTCACGTGAAAAGTAGCTAGGCTACTAGCAGATCAACCAGGCCTTGATTCTCGCGCGTGTGTACTAGTACTGGAAGTAGTACTACTGATGGACGGCGACACAACGGATTAATGCGTGGGCTCGCAGCAACGCGTGGCTCGGCGGATCGATAGAGCGGCTCCAACAGCGCACGGCTTTGTAGGCGGGACAGCAGCGCATATCGATTTCCTGTCAGTCTCGGTTTCAACGGCGGCTGCTGCAGCGATCTGTCTTCTGTTTCGACAGATCGCGGAAGATGGCTGCGGCGGACAGACCGCAACCCTAACTCTCGTATTAAATCTCGTATCTGAAACTTGGCTTTGTATACCACCTGTTAGATAATAACGAGAAATAAACAAGACAAAGAGGCACGGATTTTTACGTGGAAATCCTTGCGGGAGAAAACCACGGACGCACGAAGGCGCAATCACTATGATGAAGGAGTATTACAAGCACGAGACGACAGGCTATCTGAGATGCGACTACGTGGGGTATATATGAGGGGCAACACATAGGAGTCCTTATAGGACAAGTAAACGAGTTGTACTCGTACGCGTCGGTATCAACGCAAAAGGCCCACACAAAAGGCCCACACCGTATGTACTATGTCTAGTCCAATATGGTACTAGAATTTGGATCACAATTAAACACATGATACTGGGATGATGCATGATATTTAGTTGAGACCTTCCAATTTTGATAATGAATTTTAATAAGATAATGATTTAAGTCCACCTTGGATACTTTTGTTTTGCTTCCTCCTCAGTTACCCTAAATTTTCATGATACATGTTAATATGATGTATTATGAGGAAACGTAATGAAAATATGTAGTGTGTTCGTAATAGTTTGCCATAATCTCAAAGAATTTTACTATTTATGTTTTCCCTGACTCACCGAGTTTCCCCAACAAATTAATTCTCTATATATCAAGAGAAAATATAGCAGCACGCTCGCATTTGAAAATGGTCAATGTCCCCGCCTACCCATTGGTGCATGCCTTTTTTTTGCACAAGATCACGGCTCAATTCCTTCAGCCGTTCCCACCATGTCCACCTCAGCTTGGCAAATATCCTATGTAAGGGCGAAGCCGACCTCATGCCAAGCCTACTATAAGCTCACATCCGTTTGGGCCGAGCCTAGCTTGGCTTGCCACTTGACGAAGAAGATAACAAGGCCCGGGTCGAGCTTGTCCACAACTTGGTCAAACTCGATGCAGCACACGAGCATCGTCCCGGTGTAGACGCGTTGGTTCTTCTTCCCCATCAGCCGCTTCTTGTCAGCGAAGGGAGATATGGTGGTGGTAAGGGTCGATGAATGATTAGCCGCAGACCAATATGTATGATACAAGGAACATGCATGCTATTTAGTTGACACCTTGCAACTTTGATAATAAATTTTAACATGATAATTGTTTATTTTGTTTCTAAGTTTTGATGATACATTTTGATATGATGTAATTTGAATTCATAGAACAAGAAATATTTAGTTTTTTCATACTAGTTCTGCAACAATCTCAATGATTTTTCTCGTCGATTTCCTATGCCTTTAGAGTTCATAATAGTTATGTCTAATGTGGAATACAATGTATGTGACAATCAAGAAAATTTTCTGACACTCAAGAAATTTTGCAATTTTAAAAAAATGTTCATGGCATTTTCAAAAAATGTTTACCATGTGTTTAATAAAAAACTGATAGTGAAAAACACAAATAAAGACAAGAAAAATGACCGTCTATAACCTTCCCAAAATGGAACAGAATCAGACGGAAGTTTCCATGAACGGGAGCTCACAAGCTTCCAAAATCACTTCCTTGGTCCTATCAGTTAAGCGCATCCATATAGGCGAGGCTACCACAGGGGCGTTTCCAGAGAGCATAAAATAGCTGACCAAAAACACAGTCGAGCCCAAACATACTACTGGAGTCTGGTTTTGTGAATCTTCTAGAAGGTTATGGTCTGATTTTTACCACTATTTGGAAACTTCTACAAGGTTGTCATTCGTTGTTCAGTTTCTATTTTTGTTATTTTTGACTTTTTTGGATTTTAATGTTTTTTCCAAAAATGTTATAATTTTCAAAAAACTAAATGTCAAAAAAATAGAATTTTAGAAAATTTTGAAGTTTTTGAAGAAATTTTTGGACCGTCTATAAATGGTTGCATTTTCAAAAGCAATTGGGAGTTCTTTTGGGCATTTTCTTGGTTTTCAACATTGCTCTGAAAATTAGAAACTCTTTAAAATGTTATAGGATGTTCTTGTTTTCAAAAATGTTCCCTCTTAGGAAAAAATGTGCCGGATATTTCCAAAAATGTTTGGAATTTATAAAAAAATCTTGCTCCTTTCTAAATTGGGATAAAAAAAATGTGCGAATTATTGAAATATGTTCGTGCTATCCAAAAACCAAGTTATGTATGTAAGTTAGATAAAGCTTTATATGGATTGAAGCATGCACCAAGAGCATGGTACTCAAAGTTGATCATACAGTTACAAGAACTTGGGTGTACTCCATCTAAGATAGATACCTCACTATTTTTCTACAGGAAAGGCAACATTACTATATTTGTTCTTGTCCATGTTGATGATATAATTGTTGCCAGTTCTAGCCCCGATGCTACTACGTGCGTGCTTAAGGATATGAAGTTAGAGTTTGCCGTAAAGAATTTGAAGTTATGATCCCTCTCATCCAACTTTAGCTGCAGCACAGGCCCAGACTAAGATAGCTAGAGCTGCTACTACCACTGCTAGTCCTACCTCTTCGACTTCTCCAATGCTCAAGACTAAGACTGAGCAGGTGATATATCTTCTTCAAGCTACTCACAGGATTGAGTGAGGCGTAGCTAACCTCATGAAAAACCATGAGAGCTCTTGATGTCAAGGTCACTGAGATTCAGACTACAGTTGATAAGCTCAAGGCAGATGTTTACTATGAAAAGATGAGTAGCAGTGATGATAACGGTGACACACTTCCGACCACGACTCGGTTTCAGACCATGCCTCGGTCTGTTGCTGTTGTTGCGACTTCAGATACTCGAGCCATTGTGTCTTCTCCAGCTGCTGCACCCTCGGTTGCCCATCCAGCAAATTACACCGTGCCAATTGCCTGATCCAAAACATATGATAGGCTCCTTCAAATCTTCGTGTTTAAGTAGAGTTGAGCCAGCTAGGGCCCACATACTTGCATTTTGGTTGGTAAATCCTACCTTGCCCCCTGAGGACGCGATCTTTTCTTGTGGAAGAGTGGGCTGCCATAGCAACATTTCCAGCCGATGAAGTTGTTGCTTCCATGCAGTGCTTCTAGTTTTGGTCCTGCTCGGAGCTGCATATATGTTGACAATCTATAACTGCACACATTATTTCTCCGTGAGCAGAAGAATAGAAGGCTCAAATCCACCCCGTCCGCTCTTCTGCGACGCCCCGGCGCGGCATTCTGGCGAGCCACTTCTTCGTCAGTTCCCCTTCCTCCCTCTCTCCTCCCTCCCCACCCCCTGCCGCCTAGGCGTGCCGTTGGGCAAAGCTTGGGTAGTGTGGGCAGCGGAGGGGCTCCTCTGCTGTCCTGCCATAGTGGCGGCTGCACGGGATGTGGACAACAGGTAGAGCATTAGGTTTAGCATCGGCTATGGTGGCGGCTGCACGGCACGTTGATCGCCAAAGCCTGATCACGGTTTTCATAAGGCGACGATTCCATGAGAAAGGCACAGGTACAAAATCTCAATGATCATGCCTTCAAGAATGAAACAACATCCACAAATGTTGTCATCACCACACCAAAAAGACTTTGTCCAAAGAACAGCAGACCAATGGCATGGACAATGTCCGAGACATACCCCATTATTTTCATCCGAATTTATGAACTGTTAAACGCGATAGAAAAAAAAAGATAGTACATTTTTCATCTATGAGGTACAGTGGGCATCCGTGGTGCTGGTGGTGGTATTTTCAAGAAAAAAATCAAATTGCAGGGAGCATCGGTGATCCGGATTTGTTAAGAGATGCCCTCTAGTTGGGAGAGATTACCAGATCTAGATCGGGTCGCCTGGGATCTAATAAGTCTGGAAAACTCAGCATACTTACGAAATTAAGGCTGTATACTAAGTTTGGAATCTCGTGCGTGCACATGGTGCAGTCAGCAATGAGGCGTTTTCCCAGCTATAAGTACATCTCCTTTCTTTCTTTCCTAAGTACAACCAGCTAGAGCTAATAGTACCCAACTAGCTTGAGTAGCACATTCCTTGCACATCCACAGAACTCGATCATGGCGGCCGTTCCTCCTAATGTCGAGGTCTCCATTGTCCCTGCACCCACTACATACAGAAAGACTATCCTCCGCAACCTGTGGTTGGGCCGCACTGGTGATGACACCCAGAAATCCCTTCTTGAGGTGGCCAAGTTTGGGCATTACGTTGTTGTCAACTGGACCGTATTTGAAGGAGAGGGCAACGGGGCGAAGCTAGTCGCCCGTGGACAAGGAAGCACCATATGCGCCGGTAGCTGGATATCTACTTACGTCATAGTGTTTGTGGATGGCAGGTAATCACAAGTATTTAAATCATCGTATTTATAAGTACTATATCCTTATCTAGTGTTTATATCCTCATTTTTTTAGTGACAGAACAGTTTAGAGTTATCCTAAGTTAAACTTTTGCAAGTCCGATATAGTTGACCCATAACGTACGCGACACCTGTGGCACGAAATATTTACAATTATATAATTCATTCATGATCAAACTAATGATACCAATTCAATGTGGTACAGATGTTGGTATGTTCTCTTCTGTAAATATGGTCAAACATGATGATGTTAAAGCTTGGAAAAAAGCTCACTTATTTTCAATAGGAGGGTTACCTTTCCTAGTATTTTTTGTTTCCTTTATTTAACATGATATTATTGTATGCCATGTTTCATGCGCAGGTTCAAAGGATCCACCCTTCAAGTGATGGGAAACGCCTTGGGTGTTAATGGTCAGTTGGCTGTTACTGGTGGGACTGGGGAGTTTGCTCTTGCAAGTGGTATCATCAAGGTGGATTTTGACAAACTTACTGGTGTTGACCACCTTACGGTGGAAGTGTATACACCAGTGTTCTTAGGACCGTGTTATGCAGCAGCGGAGAATTAGCCCCTTGGGCCTGATCTGATTTACCAGTTGCTCTGATCAAAATAAAGTTTTTGACTTAATCTCAGTTTCATCCATAATATGAGGGATACTGGTTGTGCCCAACTCATGTTTCCAGTTATAATATTTTTAGTTCATCTCAAAGCTTTTTACCACAACACCAAATGTAATCCTTTTCTCATTCAATGTTGGTGTTTTCATGCCATCAATGTGCGCTTTTTCTTCAATAATGATACTTTATATTGATATCTTTGTCGCATCAAGGCTATTGAGATGTCAGTTAAACCTTGAGCTAGTTAGATATACTGAAGGCATTTTGTTCAGCACCTTAGCTGCCAACCCTCCGTATCAAAATACACTGTTAAAAGGGAATGGTGTCAAAGTCAAATATGTTTGCTTCAAGTCGGTGACATAAAATTGATCATGCACAGTTGAAGGGAATGGTGTCCATAGACCTTCCAGGTAAGGTCATCATGATCTTACAATGCTCAAGTCGATCGATTCATGGTAATGCAAAAATCATCATGCACATTTGAAGCATGCACCCATCACCTAAAGTGTGAACCCCGCACGGGGTCAACATTTCAGGTGATGGGTGCAGATGAAGTGCTATGTTACGGTCACCAGCTATGTTACTCAAATTACCTCTCACCTCGTTAACTAAATGTCACATAAGAAAAATTGCTGAGCTAAACCCTATGTTATAATGTGCAAGTTTCTCCCAATATGGCCAGTCTAAAGGGGGTGATTCATGTTGTTATCGTATTACGGTGGCCATTTATTAGTTTTTATGGGACTAGCAAAAATGCTCATGCATTGCATCCAGAGAATGCTTAGCTCATGGGTCCGTGCGTTATCATGGGAGAACACTCATGTTTGTGATGCTATCAAGATTCGTCTTAACCAAAAACTTAATTATCCATTTTTAAAGTATCATACATGCACAATACATGCATTTTTCTACGTAAAGAAATAAGTGGTTGAATGCCCATGCATTGCTATGGAGAAGAAAAACAACTGATTGCATCTTTCCCACTTTGCAATTAAATCAAGGCACCTTGATCACCACAAACTCACTTGTCACCCAAGTAACATAAATCAACTTTAGTCATGACCAACATGGGAGAAAAGTCTCTGATGAAAAAAAACTACGGATAGAGGTACTCTGAGTAGCCAGTTGGCAAAGAGGCCGTCGTTGACAACCTAAATTTGTTCATCGCGTCCTAGATATTTTGGGAAACATTATACATCAATGTCACGGTTAGCAATCTCAACCATAGTATTGTCTGAATCTCCGTGCAAGAATTCAGAACATGCATCCTACCTACTTCTGCTTCTCAGCTTGAGAACCATTTAAAGTAAACAACTGAGCATTGTTGTCATGGTTAGAAATTCAATTGGGTTAAATTAGCAATGCATGTACAACATACCAGACAAAATCCGAGTTTATACACACACTACAATCATTGTGTGACGTCCCCGATTTGCCCGTACACTAATAATGCACGTAAATGTGTACGACAAAGACCAGGGAGTCACGAAAAGCTATCACAATACAACTCCAAACACAAATTAAAGTCATACACGCTTTATATTACAAGCCAGGGGCCTCGAGGGATGGAATACACACTACAAGAAACCTGTTAATACATGACGGATCTGATCCGTCATGGATAAGTGAAATACTGTCATGGGTGTCCATACATGACGGACATGAAGTCCGTCATGTATATCGCGTCATAATTTGACATCGTACCTTCCTTGACGGTTCTTGACCGTCATGGATCTGCCCCAAGCCCACCCAGGCCCAAACCATTGTGACGGAACAATCCGTCATGGATTAATGCCATGTAGGATTTTTGATTGACCAACATGGCTGCCTACATGGATACTATTTTCGTCATAAAAATCATCATGGATTTCGGTACAGTATAAATTGGGTCGAGCCCATTATTAGCAGATTTATTTCAGTCTAATTTTCAACCAATACGTTTTTAGCATAATGCATCACACAGATCCTAATGCCAACTTTGACCAAAGAGGAAGTATTTGGAAGTGTCAAACGTTACACGATTCATTGAGTATGCAGCCAACTATATGTATGTACAACGTAGCAGTTTTTTCCTCCAAAGTCCTCTTTGAAATAATAACTTACAACATAGATTGACAAAATATATCACATCAAGGTTAGGAACCAGCACAGTCAATTTTACATCAACAAACCATATAAACTGTTAAGAATCTTATTCATGTTCTCTTCCTCGGCCCTCTTGTGGCAATTATCATGTCGCAGCTGATTGTGATAGGAAACACCAAGTAGCTCGCTACCCAATCTTACCTAGCATATTTACAAGATTATTAGATATTTGTAGATATGAATAGATAATAGAAATAAAAGAATTGCAACAAAGATAAAAATGAATTACATGTTGTCTAAGATTCTTAAATCTTAATAATGCTACAAATGAGAATAACATTACATCTACTATAAAACAAGAAGAAACATGAGGTTTCTTAAAATTAATCCAAAGAAAAGTTGTGTCAAATGAAAGTCAAATGACAAAGAAACAAAACACACATCACAAAACTCCCAAGTGCTATAGCAGATGCAGCATACGGGCCTGGTTGTTCTGCAGCAGCAGCTTTCCAATGCACTACAAAATTTTCAGCATCATGAACAATGAGAATGAATGGTGATAAATAGTATTCTATTTTATTTACTCAGGTTAGCTCATTCCACCATGTAAATAGTCAGATTAAGTAACCATCAGATTCACCATTCCAATTGTGCAGATGTACAATAATATTAGTTGAATTTGCTTTCTTTCACTTAATAATTAACATGTTTGTAAACCAAATAAGAGACAGCATAACAGATTGCTTTAAAAAGTGAAATTTAAGCCAACAAACTGGCTATTGCATACATACATCTTCAATTACTTATCTCAGTAAAATAAGAAATCCTAGTGTGTGATAATGATATGGGTGAGGGTACTCACTGGATACAGTATAGCAAGCAGCACAACAAAGGGCATACTACAACACACAAACGATAATTTAGCCTTGTAACACAACTATGTACAATAAAAGCATCATGTAGCACCCATGGTGGCAGCAATGCCACAATTTTATACATGGGTCAAGAAGAAGGATGACATGTAAGAAATCATGTTCCATGTTGCATAGAAAGAGCATTGGTTATTCATCACACATGCCATGGGATATGGAAAACAATGGAAATGCTGCACCACAGTACTTACATGTTTCTTGATTTTGATCAACATGCAATGCCTCAAGCTCCTTGGTTGCGGACTCAAGCTCAGCTGCTCAACTAGTGTGTACTTAGTAAGAAGACCCAAACCTGGATCAGTAAAATAGAAAAACTAATCACAACCAGTATATTTTAGAAAAGATATTGTAATGCAAATGAGTAAATACTTAACTACTTTTGAATACCAAATTGATTATACAAATGTCTTAATTATGTTGGATTTGATCTATCGTTTCATCATGCCCTTTAGACGTACACAGTTATATGGTTTTGGCCCTCTAGTTTGTACAGTTCTTATCTGAATATGTGAACTCTTATACTAGATTCTACGTATTTAATATGTGAATTATTATTATATCTTACCTTCTATTTTTGTAGGGTCTGGTTCGTATACCATAACATCAATTGTTGTTGCTGGGCTTATCGGCTATGCATACGTTAGGTGGAAGGTAAACTCTCATTCTTTTATTTTAGGCGATCCAAGATTACACAACACTGAGGCTGTAATTCTAGTTGCAGGCCATTCTGCTTTTTGAAGTCATATCCAGAGTTGCTAATTCACCTGCTAGTATCTAAAGTTCGCGCAATAATTTACAGGGTTGGAAGATTTCTGACATGATGTGGGTGACGAAGCGCGGTCTGGCTGATGCCTGCGATGTCGTGGGCAAACAGTTAGATGATGTTTCAAATACAGTGCAGGTAAGGTCTTTTTTTTACTGATGTTGCACATTATCGACTGTCTGAACGATGTTGTACATCCATCTCGACCTTTTCATCTTACATGAAGAACAAATATGTGTCCATTTCAGGTTACGAAGAAACATCTAGCTGTTAGGATCGACCGGGTCGATGCTAATCTAGACGAAACACAAGAAATTATCGAAGGGACAAGGGATGAGGTTGGAACATTCCTGCTGCATAAATATTTCCTTTTCTGGTACTTTTGGATGGTGAAACGAAACAACGATACCTCTACAGAACCGTACATATGAGTTTCACCTCATCCGGCTCCTCGGTCAATTCTTTCGAAGGAATCCTTTTCCTTATTCGAGAATCTCCGCCTTTCTTCCACTCCGGCCCAAAGACTAACTAAGACCAACCGAGTCACGTTTTCATGTTCTAATTGAACACTTTCCATTTATTATATGATTATTAAAGCAGAAGATTGTTCTTTTACCAAACAAATGCAGATCAAACCACCTCTTATCATAAGAAGAAATCTTTCTCGGTATCAATCCCCTTGGCCCTCATTCTTTGAGAATCGGAATGATCCTTTTCGAGTTTCCATTTCTTCATTTGAAATCTGGGCTCTTCTGTCTCTGACTTATTTTTTTGGCTTTATTCTTTATTTATTTCATTTGATTTTTACTAAATTTATTTACTGTGTTTGTAGGTCGCAGTGATCCATGTGGATCTGAGCGCCTTTCAGAAGGAGCTCCAAGAAGTCAGCCGTACGGTTGAAATATGGGTCGGTGCCTTGTACTGAAACTTGTATATACCTTGCTTATTGGAGCTACATATCACTTACGGGTGCACTTATTTATCTTGAATATGCAGGGGTCAAGGCTGTCTGGTATCGAGGACACCCAGGTAAGCACATGTCCATCATATACACCCTTCCCCTTCCTCTAACCCACACCCACACCGTTTTTTCGTTAAATGTTCCTGACATTATCTACTTTCAAACCGGTATCAGGATCGTACAGTGTGTGCAACTGAAGCCTTAGTTGGGTTCAGCCAACAACTGGAACATGGTGTCCAGAATCCCAATATTCGTCAGGCAAGTCGGCGGCCCAGCTTATGCAATTCCTTAGTGGCATGTTGGTTACATGATTAGGCTATTGGTTCTGCATCAACTATCGTTGCTTCTAGAGCTCTGAAGAGATATTTTCAATTTTCAGGTCTCATTGTTCCTTCCAGCTCTAGGATCCTCTTCAGAGAAAAGGATTAAAATGGTAAACTAAACTAACTTTTGTTTTCGTATTAAAAGTTTTTTAGGTGAAATAAAGGCTCTGCCTTTCCAGCCTTTGCTACTGGGAATCTAATTTATGTGTTTCTTGCTGCATGTTACTTTCCTGCAGTTGCCCCAGTCTCCTCTTGTATCTCTTCAACCGGTCGCATCAAGCCTAGCGAGGACAAAAGCAAGGTTTGGTTTCAGATTCCTAACATTGCAAACAACGACCCCTTTTATCTATGCGTTCTGTTTACACAAATCAAGTTGGTTTTGCTGCCTTGGATGATGATTTTAATTGGCTCTACTTGCATTCCAGGAGAACCACAAGGCGTTGCCCTCGAGTGAAGGAAGCATGAGGTGGAAGCTACCTGGACTTGGGCTTAGCTTCATAAGGAGTTCATCTAATGTATAGATGATATTAATGGCACGAGTTGTATAACTCTTTAACTTATAGTTATGTGTGGCCTTGCGTAAATAGGTATACTTGCAATAGTGGTCTTGATTATACCATGGTAGAAGAGATAATCACTTTTTGCCAAGGGAAAATGATAAACTCATGCCGTTCCATTTACACATGTAATCAACACTTGTCGACCTCCAAGTTTGGATGTTCGTGTCATTCTTGTTAGTAACTTCTTTTACTAAGAGGATTTGTATGTTTTTTACTACCCATTCAGGAACTTCACACCATGAAAGCATCATTTTCACTCGTATGGAATTGCTCGTCAGAGAGTATGCAGTGTACTGATCAGATGCTAAAATGTCTTGCTTAAACACCCGTGGCCTGGATGATATGTTGTTCTCGAAAGGGAGCTGGAAACTTGGCTAAAATGAGCTGGTTCCAATTACACACATATTTCATGATGCTCTGCTCTTACTTCCTAGTCAAGTGATGGTACACCATACATATTAAGTTGGTGTACTGCTTGAGGGATGGTTCCTTCGGATCATACAAGAGTAACCTACTTGCAAGTCCAATTGCCGTTCAACTACTTACTCATTCAGAAACTTGTCGCCATTCTTTTAGTGTGATCTCAATTCAACAAAAACAAAATGTTTCCATTCACTTTGTTTTTGGCTACGAAAACTTGAGTAATAAGGCATGGTAAACAGATCTTGAATGACTTGCCCAACACATATCCCATGCTCACAATTTTTTTCTTCCTAAAAAGAGCTAAGAAAGACGAGATGTATATATACAAGTCCTACATATACTCCATTGTCTTAGGATGTCAAAGTGTGTGTGGTATGATTACAGATTTGCTTCCCTCTCTATCCTGCTCCAGTCTATCTAAAATATTGGAAGAAAACAAATACATAAATCCTACCCTGCCTAATACTTTTCCCCCTCTTGCTCTTCAGTGCTACAAATCCATCCACCGTGCCACTCCAATTGTCAAGTTGGAGCTTGTGTCTTTGCCACCAGAGATCGTGGCAACAGCACCACACTCCAAAGTTGTTCCCGCTGTTCAAATGCCGGCCAAGGTAATTTCCCACAAAGATGCGGTGCTCAAACACCAGGTCCTCGACAAGTGTGTCGTCGACTGAACTTTCAGGTTACGCTAGCCCTGTCTTCAAGGAGTCGCCGCACTTCGCTGATATGCTGACGAAGGCCAAGGATGTCAAGGCAGTCTGGTTTGATCTCTCGAAGGGGTTATCCAAGCTTCTTCATATGGTTCGTGCAGTCAACATGTGCGAAACCATCCATCCTAAGATCACCTTTCTCTCTTCTTCTAGCCATTAGTGAGAGGCACTTTTGTTTATATATATTTGGGCTGGCTGGAACGCTCCTAAATGGAGCAGTAGCTGCGTTTCCAGCAACTTGGATGCCGCTGATATTGTTTCAGCATTTTAGCTTTTTAAGCTCAACTATTTGTCTTCTGCCTTCAAATTACGTTTATATAATTAGTTTAAGTATATAGTTTTTTTGCGAATAGTTTAAGAATACAGTTAATTGTTTATTAACATTTTTTTGTGAAATCAAAGGGAGCTAAAATTAGTTTAAGTTGTATGAAGAGATAGTTTTCATGTGTACTACATAACTAAAACACAACAAATTAATATATATAACAAGGGTTAATAAATATTCAATATAAATTACACATTATAACCTTAGCAACGACCAACGAAGGACTGAACACTGCCAGTACAGTGACTACCTGCGACGTTTGACAGGACCGAACGCTACTACTTTTGTATGGCTGGTACGCTAGGATCATGCCCCACATTAGCAGCGTCTAAACGCTGCTAGATGTTTTGCTTCTGTGACGTCCGTCCCATGGTCAAACACTGCTGATAATTTGGAAAAATAGTTGCAGCATTCGTTTCTGGCAAACACTGCCAGTACAGAAAATCCCACGAGGGTTTTTCTACTAGTGTTCATTAACTACTGGAAAAATGAGTTGATTCTGGTTTCACACATCTTTCATGAGTCATGAAACAAAGGACTTGGACTAGACCATTCAAGACTAGCATGTTTGCAAATGCAAATGGCGGTCCGGTACTCAACTATTCAAGATCATAGACATCATTTTAATGTGAACTCACACCAACCAAATCCATTACTTTTCTGCTTTGTTTCTGTCAAGAACTTGGAAACTAACATGCAAAACACAGTCACATAATCAAGCAGCCTACTCATCACATAATAAAATACACATGATAAATTGTCCCTAGATGTCTGCTCAACGCATATTCCATTGCTCACCCCCCCCC
>NW_021266212.1:109029-109464 GCF_002162155.2 Triticum dicoccoides
GGATACTGCCGTACTGGATATTACTAGAGATTTTGACTGTATTGGGTAATTGAACTATTTGAGATAACTGTGCACCAAGTGGAGACCAATATTGCAAAATTCTAGGACGGCTGGCATGTACGTGTACATGATTCATAGTTCTTTTCTTTCATGCAAATTCCAATTCCAATTCAAGTATTATGTACGTGTACATGATTCATAGTTCTTTTCTTTCATGCAGATTTTAATTATCTGGATAAATTGTAAATTTCAGGAGAAGCTCAGTTTATGGAAAGGTTTCTGAAAAAGAGGAGAACCTCAGTGCAAGATGAAAATGTTGGTCCGTCACACGAACATAATCAGAACGAGGACGAGAAGGCACTCTTTGGCTCCCCGCTCCCCCGCTCCCTAGGGTTCCCCGCCGCCGCCGCCGGCTCCCCCGCGCGGAGCCGCCGC
>NW_021266212.1:109672-112136 GCF_002162155.2 Triticum dicoccoides
GGCCGGAGCCCGCCGCCGCCGCCAACCCCCTCCTTCCCCCGTTCCCCTTCTCCTCCCCCCCTCCTCGCCCCTGTACCCCCGCGCCGCCTCCCCGAGCGAGGCGGCCGGGGGCCCTGCCTCCGCGCGCCTCCAGCGCCTCCCCGCGCGCATCCCTCCCCCGCCGCCGTCAGCCTGCGCCGCCGGCCCTCGGCCGCGTGATGCTGGCGGCGGTGGGCTTGCCCTTCCCCGCGCGCGGTCCTCCCCTGCTCGGGCGGTGATGGCCGGCGGCGGTGTGCTTCGGCCGGTGGCGGTTCGGCGTCCGGGTGTGGAGGCCGGCGGTGCTCGCCTTGGTGGTGCCGCCTCTTGGCGGCGGGGTGGTCCGGTGGTGCTGGCCGGCCGGGGGCCGTCCCCGGTCCAGATCTGGGCCCGTAGGGTTCCTTCTGGGTCCGTGCGGGTCGGTTCCGGTGCAACTGCAACGCTCTCTGTATGAGGAGGCTGGGGAGCGGCTTGGACTGGGTCAGCGACGCCGGCGGCGTACCAGCTGCTGCGCGGAGGCGGGAGCTGTCCAGCCCTTTGAGGGCCCGGCCGGGCCTGTGGGGCCACGGGCCCGGTAGGCTCCTGCCATGGCGTCCGGTCGGCTACCGTCGTGGATGGTGGAGGTGGGGCCCTCCCGTATGCCGGTGGTGCTGTTGCTCTAGTCCCGGCTCCTCTTCTCCGTTGTGCAGACCATCTTCGCGGTGCTGTGGTGAGACAGCGTGGGAAGCTTCGTGTTCGTGTTGGCGCAGGGTGGTGGTCGGTCTGGTGGCGAGCTCCGGAGTACCTGAGGGAGAGGCTGGGATCGGGAGAAATCTTTGTTGGCTTGGCCGACACCGACGCGGTGGCGCCTGAGGGTGCCGCCGGACCTTCTTGGAGGGCGTCGGGGCTACCCTTCCTCTCTCCTCGCCGTGTACCGGGGGAAACCCTTGGCAGCAGCGTCGTCATCGTCGCGTCCCTTCTTGGAGGTGTTGTTGGGTACAGGCACTTCGGAGTCTCGGAGCTTGGTGGGTGATCTCCGGTGGACGCAGCGGTCACGAGGCTTCGTCGTTTTTGTCGATCCACCGTTATCGGCATTTGTTTCTTTTCTTTTTTCTCTTTCTTTTCTTTTTGGGCGTGTTTGTGCTGGTTCCGCCCCAGCCCCTATCGTCGGTTGTATCGGTTGGTTGCTTTGTAATACAAAGCGGGGGGAAACCCTTTTTCGTCCAACATAATCAGAATGATGGCTCAGTTTCGCCACCATCGGATGGACAAATTGATGCATCACCACATGAACAGGCTGATGTTCCAGCCCCGCCATCACCACATGGACAAAATGATGCCTCCACACATGAACCTAGTTCTGCCAATACTACAAGGAATTCATCTCAAGTTGAAGAGATCAATTGGGAAGAAGAAATTCAGTTTGATCCAGGTAAAAGGAGAAGCATAGACGAGTACCATCCCAATCAGAGAGATATGGTAAGAAGGAAGTATTTGGCCAATGGCCCTTGTCAACCTCGTACTGCTGATTTTGAAGTGACAGAAATATGTGGTAAAGATAGAAGGTTCGTTCGGGAATGGTTTGATGAGTTTGGGAGCTGGCTTGAGTATAGTGAGTCCAAACGAAAAGCATATTGTTTTTGTTGTTTCTTGTTTAGACCGCGCAAGAAGAAAGAAGCCGGTTATGATGCATTTGTTGCAAATGGTTGGTCAAGTTGGAATAAAAAATATAGATTAAAGGAGCATGTAGGAGACATCAATAGTGCTCACAACCAAGCAAAAAGAGGTTGTGATGCTTTGCTGAAACAAAAGCAACACATCTATGTTGCTCTAAACAACCAAAGTAATGTTGAGAGGAATGCTTATTATACTCGACTAAATGCCTCAATTGATGTTACTAGAGTGTTACTGAAGTAAGGGTTGCCTTTCCGTGGCCACGATGAGTCTGACGAGTCTCTCAGTAAAGGTGATTTAAAGGAATTGCATGCTTACACAACAGAGCAGAATCCAGAGGTAAGAAAATTTGTGGCCCATAATGCTCCAGGTAATAATCAGTTGACTTCTTCAAAGATCCAGAAGGACATAGTTGAATGTTTTGCAAAGGAGATATTGCATTCTATTCTTCGGGAAATTGGGAATGATGTATTTTCTTTGCTAGTTGATGAATCAAGGGATGTGGCTGGTAAAGAGCAAATGGCGGTGGTATTGCGGTATGTTGGTAAATGTGGAAGTGCCATAGAGACATTAGTTGGCCTTACTCATGTGAAGGAGACAACTTCCAAGTATCTCAAGTCTGCCATTGATGATTTATTTGCAGAATATAAATTAAGTTTCAAGCAAGTTAGAGGGCAAGGATATGACGGTGCGAGCAATATGCGAGGTGAGTTTAATGGCTTACAATCCTTAATCATGAGAGAGAATAGCACAACATATTATGTTCACTGTTTTGCCCATCAGCTTCAGTTAGTTG
>NW_021266212.1:112146-114073 GCF_002162155.2 Triticum dicoccoides
GGGTCGTCAAAAGTATGTCTTGTTTCGGCTTTAACACAGTTCGAATTCCTAATTCTCATTTGTTGACTGAGCAATTTTACGGTATTAGTGGTACTCCAGGAGATAAGATAGGTCAGGAGTACAAGAAAAATCTAGCCCACTCGTTCACGGGGGATAGTTTAGACATTTTTTTAGTTTGCTAATAACGAAGGGTAATTCCAACTTTGACGTTCTGCCTCCAATTCGGCAATCTCGATTAAGTGGACGATTGACCTCACGACTTGGCCCTTCCCTTTTCATCTACCAACATGCATGGTGAAGATACTATGATTCAATCACGAGGGAAAAAGGGATTTCAACCATTATGATTGCAGTTATCAACTTACCCCAAGTGTTGAATACCTTGCTTAATACCATCACGCAGATGATACGATGTTCTTGAAATGGAGCTGAGAAGATAGCTAAAATAAATCACTTCTCGTGTTCCACACCTCTTACATGATGCAATATGGACTTGGAGTGATGGTACATAGAGAGAACAAGCATACCATGCATAGTACGTTCTTCTACTTGGAAGATGGAGATTAACCTAAACATGCAAGTAGGATGGTCAGATGATTCCTTAGTCCAGTCACATCATTAAATAAGCATTTCTTAAATGACTTGCTCAACACATATCCCATGATCACAATTTATCTCTTTCTTTCTAAAAAGAGCTAACAAGGACAAGAGATGTATAGATGTCCTATATATACTCCACCGGCTTGGGAAGTCAATGTGTATAAAATTCATATTTGCTCCTTCTCTACCCATGTTATGTCCATCTAAAATATTGGAGGAAAACAAATACATGTGTCTTTTCTTCCACCTAATCCCTCCGGTCATCTTGCTCTTTAGTGGTATGAGCACATTCGCACCGCCGCTCTCTTTGTGAATTGGGAGCCCGTGTTTGCACCATCGAATGACAAGTCAACAGGGGCAAACCCACGTTAACCCACCAGGTAGCACAAGACACCCGGTAAAAAATTCTTTTACCTTATAAATATAGAGCCCATATACAATGGGACACCCCTGATTTTCCTAGAAGGACACCCGTACATCACGCAAGTGCAGCCCAGTTGTATGTATGACGCCGTATCGATTGAGGAAGCCACGAAGGCCCAGTCCAGCCTGTCCAGGATACGAGCAGTACATTGATCGATACTTGCCTCGGCCCTTCCGCCCTTCACCTCGCTTGTGACCTTGCGCTTCGTGCCTTTGTTCTTTCGCCTTCCTCTGTATCCCCGTACGTCGGACACGCCGCCTATCGGCAGATCGCGGCAAGTCGCCGAATTAGTGGAGAAAAGAAGGCACAGGTATGCTACATCAGACCCCCAATTCGATGTGCCTCTGCGGCTCTGCCCCAACCTTTTGCAAATCGTATTCTAATTATTGCTTTGTCTCTCTAACCCTAGGGAATTAGGATACTGCCGTACTGGATATTACTAGAGATTTTGACTGTATTGGGTAATTGAACTATTTGAGATAACTGTGCACCAAGTGGAGACCAATATTGCAAAATTCTAGGACGGCTGGCATGTACGTGTACATGATTCATAGTTCTTTTCTTTCATGCAAATTCCAATTCCAATTCAAGTATTATGTACGTGTACATGATTCATAGTTCTTTTCTTTCATGCAGATTTTAATTATCTGGATAAATTGTAAATTTCAGGAGAAGCTCAGTTTATGGAAAGGTTTCTGAAAAAGAGGAGAACCTCAGTGCAAGATGAAAATGTTGGTCCGTCACACGAACATAATCAGAACGAGGACGAGAAGGCACTCTTTGGCTCCCCGCTCCCCCGCTCCCTAGGGTTCCCCGCCGCCGCCGCCGGCTCCCCCGCGCGGAGCCGCCGCTGCGGCGGCCGGAGCCCGCCGCCGCCGCCAGCCCCCTCCTTCCCCCGTTCCC
>NW_021266212.1:114941-115602 GCF_002162155.2 Triticum dicoccoides
CCATCGGATGGACAAATTGATGCATCACCACATGAACAGGCTGATGTTCCAGCCCCGCCATCACCACATGGACAAAATGATGCCTCCACACATGAACCTAGTTCTGCCAATACTACAAGGAATTCATCTCAAGTTGAAGAGATCAATTGGGAAGAAGAAATTCAGTTTGATCCAGGTAAAAGGAGAAGCATAGACGAGTACCATCCCAATCAGAGAGATATGGTAAGAAGGAAGTATTTGGCCAATGGCCCTTGTCAACCTCGTACTGCTGATTTTGAAGTGACAGAAATATGTGGTAAAGATAGAAGGTTCGTTCGGGAATGGTTTGATGAGTTTGGGAGCTGGCTTGAGTATAGTGAGTCCAAACGAAAAGCATATTGTTTTTGTTGTTTCTTGTTTAGACCGCGCAAGAAGAAAGAAGCCGGTTATGATGCATTTGTTGCAAATGGTTGGTCAAGTTGGAATAAAAAATATAGATTAAAGGAGCATGTAGGAGACATCAATAGTGCTCACAACCAAGCAAAAAGAGGTTGTGATGCTTTGCTGAAACAAAAGCAACACATCTATGTTGCTCTAAACAACCAAAGTAATGTTGAGAGGAATGCTTATTATACTCGACTAAATGCCTCAATTGATGTTACTAGAGTGTTACTGAAGTAAG
>NW_021266212.1:115612-118324 GCF_002162155.2 Triticum dicoccoides
GTTGCCTTTCCGTGGCCACGATGAGTCTGACGAGTCTCTCAGTAAAGGTGATTTAAAGGAATTGCATGCTTACACAACAGAGCAGAATCCAGAGGTAAGAAAATTTGTGGCCCATAATGCTCCAGGTAATAATCAGTTGACTTCTTCAAAGATCCAGAAGGACATAGTTGAATGTTTTGCAAAGGAGATATTGCATTCTATTCTTCGGGAAATTGGGAATGATGTATTTTCTTTGCTAGTTGATGAATCAAGGGATGTGGCTGGTAAAGAGCAAATGGCGGTGGTATTGCGGTATGTTGGTAAATGTGGAAGTGCCATAGAGACATTAGTTGGCCTTACTCATGTGAAGGAGACAACTTCCAAGTATCTCAAGTCTGCCATTGATGATTTATTTGCAGAATATAAATTAAGTTTCAAGCAAGTTAGAGGGCAAGGATATGACGGTGCGAGCAATATGCGAGGTGAGTTTAATGGCTTACAATCCTTAATCATGAGAGAGAATAGCACAACATATTATGTTCACTGTTTTGCCCATCAGCTTCAGTTAGTTGTTGTGGCTGTTGTTCGGAAGCACAAATGCATTGGCAATTTTTTTGGTATGATCTCTGTCTTGTTGAATGTGGTCTCTGGATCCTCAAAGAGAAAGGACATGATTCGAGACAAACATAAAGAATAAGTGTGTGAAGCTTTAGGTTGTGGACTGCTAAAAAGTGGGACGGGATTAAATCAAGAACTAGCTCTTCAAAGACCCGGAGACACTCGATGGAGTTCTCACTACAAGACACTTAAGAGTTTGATTGATATGTTCCCTACAGTTGTCAAAGTGCTAGAATATGTGGAAGAAGAAGACATGGATGACACAAAGAGAAGGCAGGCATGTGGTCTTCTTGTTTATTTTCAGTCTTTTGATTTTGTGTTCTACCTACAGCTTATTTCCACTATATTGATAATCACAAATACATTATCATTGGCTCTAAACGGAAGAATCAGGACATTGTGAATGCTATTAATTGTGTGAATTCAACCAAACCCTCCTTGAATGATCTAAGGAGAAATGGATGGGAATCTTTCCTACATGAAGCATATGTCTTTTGTGACAAGCATGACATTTCCAAGTTGGAAATGGAAGACCAATATGTGAACCCAAAGAAGCCACGGCAAAAAACAGGTATCACTAATAGGCATCATTATGAAGTGGATTGTTTTAATGATGTTATTGATTGGCTGCTTCAAGAACTTGATCATCGCTTCAATGAGAAAAATTATGAACTACTTGTTTGCTTAGCGGCTTTGAGCCCAAATGAATCATTTCATGATTTCAACTTAGAGCATTTGATGAGTCTAGCTGAACTTTATACAAAAGATTTTGATGATGGAGAACTCAGGGACCTTAGGCATCACCTTCATCTTTACATTGCTGATGTCCGAGCAGATGATCGCTTCTCTGGTTAAGTAATATTTGTGAGCTCTCTCAAAAAATGGTGGAGACAAGAAAACATATTGTCTATCCCTTGGTTTATCGACTTTTGAAGCTAGCACTAGTATTGCATGCTGCCACTGCTACAGTTGAGAGATCTTTTTCAGCTATGAGAATTGTGAAGACATATTTGCGCAATCGTCTTGGTGACGACGCCTTGAAGTACGACCTTTTTTGTTATGTGGAGAAAAGAGAAATGAGGAACGTTACTAATGATGCGGTAATTGATCGCTTTGAAGCCATGAAAAAACGTCGAAAACCATTTTAGGAAGGTAATGGTTTTAACTTACTTATTATTACGCAACTGTAATTAATATGTTACTAAGTGGTTTTGTTTCTTTTTTACTTGTAGGCAATCAGGATCTAGTGTTGCATTTTCTTGTCGGCGGTTATACTTTATTCAGATTTTGGACACTTTGATTTTCCTTTAATATTCAATTTCCTACGATCAATTAATATTTCAAGTGAAATCCTTTATTTTGGATCCTCGGTAAGCACATTCACGGTTATATCGTATTCTATGTATATTGTATTGTTAGCTGTTACTTTTAGATATATTAGTACGTCATATCCAAATATATGTGATAGACATGGGACCCCGGATCATTTTTATCCCGGGTCCGCCCCTGCAAGTCAATAGTGTCATACTCCAAAGCTACAACCGTTATTCACTGCCATCGAACACGTGTGCTTTGGATGTGGACGAGGCCACGGTCATGACCTTTCACACCTTGGCCATCGACGAGGAGCACAAAGACGTGGCATGCAAAATGTTTTTGACAGGAGGACATAGATGCTTTGAGATGTATGTTGCCATACAATGTTCCTAGAATGTGTTGATGAAGAAATATATCAGGTCTCATATGATTGTTTTTTCACAATTGTAGTGGGATAAATTCAACAGAGTCCGGTTAATCTCATCGTTACCATATTATATTTCTATACCTACTAATAAAAGGATTAGTGCTACTGCCCGTCCGTCGCGATATTTGCAAGGAAAAAAATCCCCGCTGTTTTTGTAAATCAACCCGCGATCCTATTTTAGTGAGAAAAAAATTTGTTCGCTGTTTTTAAAAAACACCTTGTTCTTTTGGTTAACAACCCATGGTTCTATTTTAAGTGTGTTTGAAGGCTTCTTTTAAGCATTCATATCTTTTAAACTCTAACTCTAATTTTGACATGTTATATACGAAATTGATTAGAAAAATATGTAGAATCTGAATATTATGTTGTTT
>NW_021266213.1:0-2281 GCF_002162155.2 Triticum dicoccoides
CCATAAAATCATATTAACTTGACCATGACATAAAAAAACATTCTAAATAAATTTCCTACCATAAAATCTAAACATGATCTTAACATATCTTCAGGCAATTAATACTTTGGTGCAAAACATGATAAAAACATTAGTAAATTACAAATCAAACGCACCAAACATAGAAAATTGCCTAAAGAACATAATCCGACCCATAAGTAACCACGGTCTTTCATAAGAAATCTTTATCATTATTAACATTATTTTACATGATTTTTGGCACATGAATTTTCCAAGCAAAATTTCTTGTTGGTTCCATTCCGCTCAGAAAACTCAAGGAAGATTTACAGCAAAATTTTCTGGCTATTTTCATTTTATAACAGCGCAAAACACTTTGAGGATAATCATAATTTAGAAATGCACTGAATAAAATGAAAATACACGAAAATCCAATTTTAGCTCATAAACCCACGACAACATTTTACTCATTCGGCCCAGGAGAATAATTCTCAGAGAGAAAAAAAAACTCCCCAGGGCCGAGACAATCTAGGTCCCAGCCCACGGCCAGATTTGGCCCGTTCTCTGCCCGAAGGCCCAGTAGCTGTCCAGCGCCGATCTCAGTCGTTCGATCCAATCGACGGTCGGGATAGTCCCCAGCAGGAACAAAACAGCCGATGGTCAAACCCTAGGGCGATTTGCTCCCGTCCTTTCCCTGACTCTTCCGGCGCGGCGACGCAGAGGCGAGCGAAGTCGCTACGCGAGGTGCTCCGCCCATGGCGGTGCGGCAGCCCCGTTCGTCGAAGCAGCGTGCCTTGGCTCAAGGCCGCGCGCTCCTCCGCCGAACGGCGCCAGCCGTGTCGAGCTCATGGCGAGACCCGGAGTCCTTGAGCGCCAGGGATGCGGGAGCCGGAAGGCATCTCGTCGGAGGTTGCCGATGCAAGCATTTCGCGGCGACGGCGACGGCAACGTGCAAAGCGCAAAGGCCAGCCGACGCGTACGTCCACAGCGGCCCGGGTTGGAACCTTCCCGCGCGTCGTCCCGAGAGACGGCGGCGTTGCCGGCGTCGGGACCCCGAGGGAGAGCACCGCGCGGCGTCTTTAGGTGAGCCCCATAACTTTCTGTTCTTTCAATTTCATCATTTTGGGCTCCGATTTGGGAAAAATTTCGGGTTCCAGGGATTGAATTGGGGATTTTTTTTCTTTAAATATTTGATTCCCCTCCTTCTAATTGCTTAACCAGGGCTAAGAGTGCTAATTTAAAACACTAACATAATGCAGAAGCATGGCTCAGTTAGTCTAACCGAATAGGTTAAACATCATCATTATCGAATTAACACTAACCCATACCAATTAGTATCTTAACCGAAACGATTAACCCTAATCCTGATAATTAACTTTAAAGGCGGGCAATAATCTTAAACATAAAACATTAGGACGTATTCATAATTATCAACTTAAATAGATTGCTATTAAACTTGATTATGGATCTAATCTAGGCATTAACGTGCTCAAGATACCATTGTTAGAAAAAAAATCCTTAGGGATGAACGTGACAGGATCTTAAGCCTAGAATTAGATCACCTAAAACAGATTAACAGAGAAGGAGTTCATGAGATCTTACGGGTATTGTGTAAGGTCTCGTGTCTGCTCGATGCAGGCATAGCGTATTCCATGATCTCCAGCAACGAGAAAACGGTGGATGAAGCTGAGCGGCAGAAAGGCCACGTAGATGATGGCAGCAAGCCGCCGGCACGACCCTGCGGTGGCCGGCGGTGGAGATGGCCTTCTGATCCCTTCTAGCGCCCTTTTTGGATCGGCTGTTAGGAGTCTAGGGTTTTAGCCTGTACATGTGTGTGAGTGCCCTTGATGGGTACGCCTTCCTCCTTTTATATATGGCGCTAGGTGGACCAGGACCAAAACCAAAAGTCGGTTATGGGTGCCTCCGATCAGAGCACAATCGTTAGGGGAGGAGACTTTGTCTCCCATATTTTTCTCTCGGTTAACAATAACCTAAGATCAAACCCAACACTTGGGCCATATGGAACACTCGCAGTGAGTTCATTTTCAGAGATATCGCTCCCAGTCTATATGCTTGCAGAAGCAGATTCAAAGATGAGCTTCAATGGTTGGTCCAGAGAGCCAAAATACAATCATATGCTACACTCTCAGATTGGGCTGAATCTTTCAGATAGCAGGCCTCAGTTGATTTTTGTACTTTCTTATTGTTTTTGTACTTTGTAGGTCTAGCTTTTTCGTTTCTTGTACATAACTGTATACTTCTAAAAAAATCTACAAATTATGCT
>NW_021266214.1:0-1047 GCF_002162155.2 Triticum dicoccoides
GGATTCTGCTGCAGCATCAGATTGTTTCGTCCACAACTCAACGCTCCGGACGAATTTGAAGGTGATTCCAATTGGGTTGGAAAGTGCACGAAATCTAGTTTCCAACAAAAAAAGAATCACCCAATTCGGAGTCCGTATGAAAAACTTGTGTGCGTTTTGAGTCAGGTGTGTCTGTGCAGTCCGAATCTGAATCCAGAACGTGAGAGACTTGGACTCTATCTTCTCTTGGGCCAAAAGTGACGTGAGAGAACTTTTTGGACAGCAAATAAACATCTCTTTCTTCCTTATCTTCATATGTGGATTGTACAAATATCCCATACACCTGCAATTAGACAAAACACAAAAGTGTGTGAAGTATTTTTGTTCTGGATAACATAAATAGATTATTGAATAGTTTGCACTAGAAATCACCTGACAAATATGCATATATGCAATATTTTTGCTCTGATACCACTTGATAGAGGCGAGGGTCCCGATCTTTCGATGAGATGATAACTATCGATTTGGTGGAGACGACTTTGACGATCCGACTACAAACGTGAACGACGTTGCGCCTTAGCAATCACTAAACCAATCTCCTGAGGTTACTGACGATGCTGGAAGCACGGTCAGCCTGACCACGAAGGTCTATTCCTGCAAGCAATCGAAGAACGAGCAAGAATATGATAAAGCAATCTGAATATTGCAAATATATATGAAGTATTGATAATGGTGGGGATCCGGAAGCGGTCTTGGTCTGGTCGTTGGACACAAACGAAGTACACGAAGTTGCAATGGCTAACTTTTAACTAAACAAAATCCCCAGGAAAAGCTACTAGATGGATCTACTTATATAGGAGCAAGGGGTGGCGGCCAAGGAGGTGGGAGGACGTCCCAAGGCAGCCTAAAACTAAATCTAGGTCGTACAAGGCCAATGGGCCCAAGTGGAGGTGATGTAACACCTTTGGACTTGTAGTTTGACTCGGATTCTGCTGCAGCATCAGATTGTTTCGTCCACAACTCAACGCTCCGGACGAATTTGAAGGTGATTCCAATTGGGTTGGAAAG
>NW_021266215.1:0-1475 GCF_002162155.2 Triticum dicoccoides
CGGGAGGCACGTTTATGGAAATCACCTTAGGAGAAGCTACTAATCTCCTTGATAATATTATGGCTAATTATTCTCAATGGCACACCGAAAGATCTACTAGTAAAAAATGCATGCTATAGAAGAAATTAATGTTTTGAGTGGAAAGATGGATGAACTTATGAAATTGTTTGCTACTAAGAGTGCTCCTATTGATCCTAATGATATGCCTTTGTCTACTTTGATTGAGAATAATAATGAATCTATGGATGTGAATTTTGTTGGTAGGAATAATTTTGGTAACAATGCTTATAGAGGAACCTTTAATCCTAGACCATTCCTTAGTAATCCCTCTAATAATTATGGAAATTCCCACAATAATTCTTATGGAAATTTTAATAAGATGTCCTCTGATTTTGAAAATAGTGTGAAAGAATTTATGGTTTCTCAAAAGAATTTTAATGCCTTGCTTGAAGAAAAATTGCTTAAAGTTGATGATTTGGCTAGGAACGTTGATAGACTTTCGCTTGATGTTGATTCTTTGAAACTTAGATCTACTCCTCCTAATAATGATATCAATGAGTCTCTCAAAGCTATGATAATTTCCATTGATGAGTGCAAGGAAAGAACCGCTAGATTGCATGCCAAGAAAGATTGCTTTGTGAAGGTGTGTCTTCTAGTTTCCATGAAAATAATGATGAAGATCTAAAAGTTATTGATGTGTCCCCTATTAAATCTTTGTTTTGCAATATGAATCTTAATAATGATGGGACTGGAGATGAGTCAAATTTAGTTAAAAGGCGTCCCAATGATTCAGAGTTTTTAGATCTTGATGCTAAATTTGGTAAAAGTGGGATTGGAGAGGTCAAAACTTTACATAGTGATGAACCCACTAATTTGGATTTCAAGGAATTTAATTATGATAATTGTTATTTAATAGATTGTATTTCCTTGTTGCAATCCGTGTTGAATTCTCCTCATGCTTATAGTCAAAATAAAGCCTTTACCAAACATATTGTTGACGCCTTGATGCAATCTTACGATGAAAAAATTAATTTGGAAGTTTCTATAACTAGAAAACTTAATGATGAGTGGGAACCTACTATAAAGATTAAAATTAAAGATCATGAGTGTTATGCTTTGTGTGATTTGGGTATTAGTGTTTCCACAATTCCGAAAACTTTATGTGATATTCTAGGTTTCCATGGTCTTGACGATTGTTCTTTAAATTTCCACCTTGCGGATTCCACCATTAAAAAGCCTATGAGAAGGATCAATGATGTTCTTATTGTTGCAAATAGGAACTATGTGCCCGTAGATTTTATCGTTCTTGACATAGATTGCAATCTTTCATGTCCTATTATTCTTGGTAGACCTTTCCTTATAACGATTGGTGCGATTATTGATATGAAGGAGGGGAATATTAGATTCCAGTTTCCATTAAGGAAAGGCATGGAGCAGTTTCCAAGAAAGAAAGTCAAATTACCTTATGAATCTAT
>NW_021266216.1:0-1145 GCF_002162155.2 Triticum dicoccoides
TTTTGGAGCTAGCTAAGCATATGAAGTCATTTAGGACCTAAAATATGTCATTTCTTAAGCATATTATATCATTTTAGAGCTAGCTAAGCATATTAAGTTATTTTGGAGGAAAAGATGCTAAGTATAGGTCATTTTAGAGCTATCCTAGGTTAAATATGTCATTTTTAAGCTAGCTAAGCATATTAAGTCATTTTGGAGGAAAGGATGCTAAGTATAGGTCATTTTAGAGCTATCCTAGGTTAAATATGTCATTTTTAAGCTAGCTAAGCATATTAAGTCATTTTGGAGGAAAAATGCTAAGTATAGGTCATTTTAGAGCTATCCTAGGTTAAATATGTCATTTTGGAGCTAATTAAGCTTATTATGTAATTTTTGAGCTAGCTAAGCATATTGAGTCATTTTGGAGGAAAAAATGCTAAGTATAGGTCATTTTAGAGCTAGCCTACGTTAAATAGGTCATTTTGGAGCTAAGTAAGGTTATTATGTCATTTTGGAGCTAGCTAAGCATATGAAGTCACTTAGGACCTAAAATATGTCATTTCTTAAGCATATTATATCATTTTAGAGCTAGCTAAGCATATTAAGTCATTTTGGAGGAAAGGATGGTAAGTATAGGTCATTTTAGAGCTATCCTAGGTTAAATATGTCATTTTAAACTACCTAAGCATATTAAGTCATTTTGGAGGAAAAATGCTAAGTATAGGTCATTTTAGAGCTATCCTAGGTTAAATATGTCATTTTGGAGCTATTTAAGCTTATTATGTAAGTTTTGAGCTAGCTAAGCATATTGAGTCATTTTGGAGGAAAAAATGCTAAGTATAGGTCATTTTAGAGCTAGCCTAGGTTAAATAGGTCATTTTGGAGCTAAGTAAGGTTATTATGTCATTTTGGAGCTAGCTAAGCATATGAAGTCACTTAGGACCTAAAATATGTCATTTCTTAAGCATATTATATCATTTTAGAGCTAGCTAAGCATATTAAGTCATTTTGGAGGAAAGTATGGTAAGTATAGGTCATTTTAGAGCTATACTAGGTTAAATATGTCATTTTAAACTAGCTAAGCATATTAAGTCATTTTGGAGGAAAAATGCTAAGTATAGGTCATTTTAGAGCTATCCTAGGTTAAATATGTCATTTTGGAGCTA
>NW_021266217.1:0-4901 GCF_002162155.2 Triticum dicoccoides
TGCATAGGTACCACATCACAATCAACATAATCAGCATATGTAGAGATACTAAAATGCACACGAACAGTACGTGTTACCTTAACCTTGCCGCTGTTGTTGAACCATTGGATGTAGTAAGGATGTGGATGTGGTCTTGTGGTGAGAGAAAGCTTCTCCACCATCTCCATGCTAGCCAAGTTGTTGCAGCTCCCTCCGTCTATTATGACGCGCACAGAACGTTCCTTCACAACTCCCTTGGTATGGAACAAATTGTGCCTCTGATTTTGCTCAGCTTGTGTGACATGCACACTCAAAACACGTTGAGCAACTAAACATTCATACCTGTCAGCGTCTTCAGGAGCCATGTATTGCGTCTCATGATCAGAATCATCTCCACCATGTTCTTCACGTGTAATAAGAGCCAAAGTCTCCTCATCATAGTCACTAGGAGACTCATATCCACCATCCGTGGTAGCAATCATCACACGCGGAGATTTGCATTCCCTCGCATAATGACCTCCTCCCTTACAACGACGACAAATAATATCACTTGTGTGCCCTGTTGATGCCATGGAAGAAGAAGAACGCTGTGCAGGTCCCGTAGGTGCGCTCTTGGCAGATAATGGTGGTTGTGCCTGTTTTCTTGTATCACGGATGGAGGTGGCACCGGATGGAGGTGCTGGTGCAGTTGAAGTAGAAGATGCACGTGGTGTCCATGATGAAGGTCGGCCTGCAGAAAAGTTAGTTCGCCCCAATGCTTGTCGATCCTGCACTTCACGTTCAGCTTTACAAGCAAGATGGAATAAACGAGTGATATTAGTATACTCCTTATAGTCTAGAATGGTCTGAATCTCTCTATTTAATCCACCCAGAAAACATGCAAGCATAGCTTCATTCTCCTCGACAATACCACATCTAATCATGCCAGTTTGTAATTCCTGATAATATTCTTCTACAGAATTTTTCCCTTGTCTTAAGAGCTGCAATTTTTGAAGCAATTCACGTTGATAATATGGTGGAACCCAACGCGTACGCATAGCAGTTTTCAAAGCAGCCCAAGTAGTTGGAATAGGATATAATCTACAATGTTCAGACCACCATACACATGCAAAACTAGTGAAAGCACAAACAGCAGCAGCAACTCGTCTCTCCTCAGGATATTGTAAACATGTAAATCGTTGTTCAGTTTCTAACTCCCAAGTAAGATATATATCAGGAACATATCTACCCTCAAATGGTGGAATATTCAATTTCAGTTTAGGAATATGGACTTCATCTCGTACCTGAGGTGGTGGTGCAGGCCTACCATTACGAATATATACTTGAGGTCGACTGATAGAGGCGAGGGTGTCCCGATCTGTCGACGAGATGATAACTATCGATTTGGTGGAGACGACTTTGACGATCCGACTACAAACATGCACGACGTTGCGCCTTAGCAATCGCTAAACCAATCTCCTGAGGTTACTAACGATGCCGGAAGCACGGTCAGCCTGACCACGAAGGTCAATTCCTGCAAGCAATCGAAGAACGAGCAAGAATATGATAAAGCAATCTGAATATTGCAAATATATATGAGGTATTGATAATTGTGGGGATCCGGAAGCGGTCTTGGTCTGGTCGTTGGACACAAACGAAGTACACGAAGTTGCAATGGCTAACTTTTAACTAAACAAATCCCAAGGAAAAGCTACTAGATGGATCTACTTATATAGGAGCAAGGGGTGGCGGCCAAGGAGGTGGGAGGACGTCCCAAGGCAGCCTAAAACTAAATCTAGGTCGTACAAGGCCAATGGGCCCAAGTGGAGGTGATGTAACACCTTTGGACTTGTAGTTTGACTCGGATTCTACTGCAGCATCAGATTGTTTCGTCCACAACTCAACGCTCCGGACGAATTTGAAGGTGATTCCAATTGGGTTGGAAAGTGCACGAAATCTAGTTTCCAACAAAAAAAGAATCACCCAATTCGGAGTCCGTATGAAAAACTTGTGTGCGTTTTGAGTCAGGTATGTCTGTGCAGTCCGAATCTGAATCCAGAACGTGAGAGACTTGGACTCTATCTTCTCTTGGGCCAAAAGTGACGTGAGAGAACTTTTTGGACAGCAAATAAACATCTCTTTCTTCCTTATCTTCATATGTGGATTGTACAAATGTCCCATAGACCTGCAATTAGACAAAACACAAAAGTGTGTGAAGTATTTTTGTTCTGGATAACATAAATAGATTATTGAATAGTTTGCACTAGAAATCACCTGACAAATATGCATATATGCAATATTTTTGGTCATATCCAAGGTAGTCATGTCCTCATCATCCTCCCCTTCTTGAAAATAAAGCCGTCCTCGGCGTTGCTTAATCTGAAATGTGGCTAATAAAAGAGACAAGGTGTACATGTTGTATATGTATATGTCATCCATTTTTACTTCCCTTGATTTTTGCATATATGACACATGAATAGATGAGTAACTTGCATAGTTCATAAAATCTAAAGCCAAAAAATTAGCACAAGAAGTAGAAGGCATGAAAATATTGCAACTCAGTTTGCACATATAAGTGAAGCTCTTATTCATTTCAAAAGATTGACAATGTTCATCATTAAACCATCCCAACATTGGTGAATAAACCTTACTTGCATCAAGTTTACATGCTACAACATGCTTAAATAAGCAAACATGCAATAAGTCATTCAACACAGAATCATCACCAAGATTAGAGGTCATATAAAAATGATTAAACATTGGTTCTTTTGCATCAATAGTTAATTCAATGGGTGCACTCAAAATTGTTGGTATTTTAGTTGTTTGATCACATGGCAAAGTCAAATTATCAACGTAGTCCTCTAAAATAGGTGGTGTGATCAAAGTAGTGGGTAGCTCATCAGATGGTGCATTCAAATTGACAAGGCATTCATCATTCTCATGTAGAAATGGAAGATCAGTACCTTTGTCATTACCTCTTATGATCAACTCAGATGATGTAGCCACTCTCGGGGGCGATGTGTTACATGGTGGAGGTGATGTAGTCCTGACAACAACGGATGTGGTTGTCATAGTATGCCTAGTAGTTGAAGGAACAATCATATCAACTCTTGGAATGTGCACCGTGCGCTTGTTCTCCTCGTGGCCAACATGTCGTTTTATTTCCTGTTCAGCTTTGCAAGCAAGATGAAACAAATGGTCCATAGGATAACACTCTTCATGAATTAGTATCTCTTGAATATCACGGTTTAATCCTCCCCAAAATCTATCCATAAAATCATCTTCACTTTCTTCTAAAGAGGAATGCAACAAGGTAGTTTGTAAATCATCATAATATTTTCTTACAGTTTCACTACCTTGTTTTAAGTGTTGCAACTTCTTAAGCATGTCACGAGTATAATAAGCAGGGACGAAAGTATGTCGCATGGCAAGTTTCAAATCATCCCAAGTAGTAGGTATATAATCAGGGTGTAACCGACAATATTCACTCCACCAAACCAAAGCATAACAAGTGAAAGAACCAACCGCAACCTTAACCTTTTTATGTTCATCAAAATTATGGGAAGCAAATATATTTTTTATGTCGAACTCCCATTCAATATATAAAGCAGGTTTAAAACGGCCATTAAATGGTGGTATAGATACATTAACCTGATCATGTGCATTTGGATGTTTGTGCACCTCTCGTGACGGTTGTGGTATTTGCAAAGGTGGTGGCACGTCTCCCGCGATCGACAAAGCCCATGAATTGACTCTGGATCCTGTCATGATTAGTAGAACAAGAAACAAAATCCAAAAATAATGTTCCTATAACTACTAGGATGTGGTGGTAAAACGCTCACAGTAAAGTAAATATCAATGTCTTACAAATTCTTACCATGCAGCAGGCGGTGATCGGCAACCAGCGGTGTCAACTAACTCCGAATATTGAGTAAAGCGATTGCCAGGGGAGCATACGTATACACGGTGTAGAAATATGTGGAGCTGGGTTGGCTATATATGGTAGCAAAAGATTAGCAATAATCAATTCAAAGATGCAATGTTGAATAAACGCTCAACGACGGTACTGTGCTGGTCCTAGGCTAGACCGGACTAGAGACGCAAGCCTAGAACACTAATGAGGTCACGGCGTAGCACAACTAGCATCAATGAAGGATACTAAGTAGCTCTTGACAGCAAGATATAAGTGAAGATCACAACGGCAGTGAAGATAATGATGAAAAACAACTGCCAAGCAGGATATACAACAACTCTCTCTCCAACTTTCCTCTTGAAAAGTTTGAGACAATTTTCTGATAAAATCTTTCAAAGAATGCTACTAACTCAAGCTTTCCAATGCAAAAAGAATCACTCAATTCCGAGTTGATATGAGGAGTCAAACAATTCTAAAACTGGCCTGAAAAATTGGAACAAGTTGTGTTCACGAACTTCGGAGGGCAAAAAGACCTATTTAGAAGCCTATTTTGAGGTGTCAAATATTGAACTAGCTTCTGCAACTATTTAGATGCGGCTCGTCGCTATCTTCAATTTGAGTACTCACGGAGCCAAAACGGACTTCGTATGAGGAAGATACACCTGATTTACTGAACAGTGCGCAAAACAGATTCCAATTCGAATTCAGGTACGAGATTGATTCTAGATAGATCCAATTTTTTTTTCTTCTCTCTTTTTTTTCTCACCCTTTTTTTTCTTTTTCTTCTCTCTCTTTTTCTTTTTTTTTTCTTTCCTTTTTTCTCTTTTTTTCTCTATCTTTTTTTTCTTTCCAAGACAAACTAGATAAGATGCAGATTGGATCAGGCGAAGATGTGAATGACCTCAACTATGATTATGACAATGAACAGTGCGTAGCACGTGGTGGAAATTAATAGATGGGATGGTGGACAGCGGAAGGGATAATGATGCAGCGGCGGCGTGACTAATGTGAACAGAACTCGAAACTCTAA
>NW_021266218.1:0-1113 GCF_002162155.2 Triticum dicoccoides
GAGAGGGGAGGGGTGAGATATTTTTCGGGGGGTGTGGGTGTTTGGGCTAGGGTTTCCTCCCTGGTGGGGGGGTTATGGAGGGGAGGTAGCGGGGCGGTTGGGCCGGCCCGTTCGGGCGGCGGAGGCCAGCTGGGCCACTTGGCCCAGCGGGGGGTCTGTTATTTTTGTTTTGTTTTGTTTTGTTTCTTTTTATTTATTTTCCTTTCTGTTTTATTCAATTTAAAATATTTATGCATTTTCTAAAAATGTGTTTACTTCACCATAATTATCTATGCAATATTTGACACGGTCCAAACATTTTTGTTTTAAAGTTTGAAAACTTTGTTTGTTTGCCAAAAATTCAAGTTTGAATTCGAATCGTTTTGAACTAACGCGAGATTAGCGACAGTAACGGAGGTGACATGGCGTCATTAGTAGAGGTTACTGTAGCTTGATTACCCGGGCATCACAATTCTCCTCCACTACAAGAAATCTCGTCCCGAGATTTAAGAGGGGGACTAGGGGGTAAGGTCTGGTTACGAAATTCTAACGAACCCTCTCGGTCTTGGTTGCTCTTCTCAAAGCGGTTGATTCATTACATTGATGTCTTCATTTTTCTGCTTCAGGTCATTGAGATGAAAAGTCGGCATCCTTTCTTCGGAAACTCCATCGTACTTACGAATAGGTAACGGGGTAGATCGGAAACGACAGAATGCTATAAGGTTAATAATCTGGGATTAACCCATGAATGAGCATATGAGTACCTCTCGAGTTGAACAAAATAAACACATCGAGAGTAAAGTTGGAAGGTACAATAAGAAGTTTCAAGCAGCCAGGCAATCGTTCAATGCCTAGACATAAGGTGAAAGGGGTTCCAAGCAACGGAATAATTATTGTTTCCGATGCCAGAATTGATGATCTCATCGGAAGGTGGCTCATGAATTACGTACGAGTCCACGCGAGAGGAATAACTTTGGGAACAGGGGGTGTACAGGAGAGTCAGGTTTCGATCCTGTGGAACTGTGGGTTATGGGCCCACCATGTGGGTTAAAAGTAGGAAGGGCGGAGACGTCTTGCGTGATCATGCAAGAAAGGCATGTCAGAGGATAGCCTGTCGATTATGTTGGCAACAAC
>NW_021266219.1:0-907 GCF_002162155.2 Triticum dicoccoides
CTTTGCAATTTTCATTTCATTGATTGCATAGTTGAATTATCGATTGCATTGTCGTGTCGAGTTGCTGGTCTTAGTGTCTAGTTCGTTTAGAGTTTCGAGTTCTGTTCACATTAGTCACGCCACCGCTGCATCATTATCTCTTCCGCTGTCCACCACCCATCCATCAATTTCCACCACGTGCTACCCATCATTCATTGTCATAATAATAGTTGAGATCGTTCACATCTTCACTTGATCCAATCTGCATCTTATCTAGTTTGTTTTGGAAAGAGGGAGAAAAAAAGAGAGAAAAAAAAGGAAAAAAAAAAGTCAGAGAAAAAAAAGGAGAGAAAGAAAAAAAAAGTGTGAGGAAAAAAAAGAGAGAAGAAAAAAAAACAAAAAAATCGGCACAAACTTTTTCAGAGGAAAGTTGGAGACAAAGTTGTTGATATATCCTGCTTGGCTGTTGTTTCACCTCATTATCTTCACTGCTGTTGTGATCTTCACTTATATCTTGCTGTCAAGAGCTACTTAGTATCCTTCATTGATGCTAGTTGTGCTACGCCGTGACCTCATTAGTGTTCTAGGCTCGCGTCTCTAGTTCGGTCTAGCCTAGGACCAGCACAGTACCGTCGTTGAGCGTTTATTCAACATTGCATCTTTGAATTGATTATTGCTAATCTTTTGCTACCATATATAGCCAACCCAGCTCCACATATTTCTACACCGTGTATACGTACGCTCCCCTGGCAATCGCTTTACTCAATATTCGGAGTTACTTGACACCGCTGGTTGCCGATCACCGCCTGCTGCATGGTAAGAACTTGTAAGACATTGATATTTGCTTTACTGTGAGCGTTTTACCACCACATCCTAGTAGTTATAGGAACATTATTTTTGGGTTTTGTTTCTTGTTCTACTAATCATG
>NW_021266220.1:0-2137 GCF_002162155.2 Triticum dicoccoides
TGCACGGGAACAGGGTTGGAGCTCGAAGTCGAGCGAAGCGAGGCGCTAGGGATGCTCTACGGGGTCTTGCGAACTCGTTGGACTCGCCGGGGTGACCAAATGGTCACCGGAGTGCGTCGACGGCGAGCTCGGCGACGGCGGAGGTTCGGCCGTGGTGGGGAGGAGGCTACGGTGGGGAAACGAGGGGGAGGAGAGGGGGAAACGGTGGCGTAGCTCACCGCGGTTGCAGTGGGCGTCGAAGTGGGCTCGGGGACGCGCTGGAGACGGCGAATCGACGGCGACGGTGGTCGGAGCCCGAAGAGGGGAACGGCGACGTGGCGGCGATGCAGGGCTTCCGGGGAGCTGTGGAGCGGTGGGGAGGAAGAGGGAGTCGAGGCGGAGCTCCTGAGCTAGTCGGGGGAGCGAGGGGTGGTCGGAGACGGCGGCTATGGCGAACGGCGGCGACGGTGGTGTTCGGCCGAGAGAGAGAGAGAGAGAGCAGCACGGGAGAGAGAGAGGGATAAGGCCAGGGGATCGGGGCGGCACCGAGAAGAAGCGCCGCGGCGTCGCGCTGGCGGGGGAGGCAGGCAGACGGGCTGGTGGCGTGGCGCTCCGGCCGTGCGCGCGCGCCGGCCACACGCCTGGCCGACTGGCGCCAGGAGGACGACGGCGGTGGTGGGCTGGGCTGGCTTGCTGGGCCGGCCAGCTGGCTGGGCCGCACAGGGAAGTTTTCCCCTTTTTTTTCTGTTTTTGTTTTTATTTAATATATCTGCAACTTTGTTGAATTTAATAAAATACCTAGGCAACTTCAAAAATCACCAAACTATTCCTGGCCCATAGTTGGATTATTTCCAACATGAAACATTTTAGTTTGGAGATATTTGAGCATTTAAATATTTTATATTATTTTAAATGCCCAAATTCAAATATCTATGATTTAAATCAAAAACCCTAGGATGGCCTAGGAAAATGTGCACCACTTTTGGCAGAGGTTCTGAACCAAGGCAAAAATGATGGGCATTTTAGAAGGGCATTTCAGGTTCATTGAAAAAATTATTTTAGTAACCCTAGTTGGTTTCAGAGGGGACTGGGGGTTCTGTCATCCCCATTTCAAGTTTCTGATGAAAGAATAAACATGATGCAACACTCTAATGCTTGACTAGCTAGGTTGTGACAACTCACCCCCACTCAAAAGAATCTCGTCCCGAGATTTGGGTTCCTCCGAGAAGAAGGCGGGATATTCAAGTGGAAGACGATCCTCCCTTTCCCAAGTTGCTTCATCCTCAGAATGGTGCGACCATTGAACCTTGAGAAACTTGATATTATGACGTCACGTGGTACGTTCGGCCTGATCGAGGATACGAATGGGGTACTCTCGATATGTAAGATCATCTTGGAGATCAAGCGTTTCGTGGTCCACTTCATGGATAGGATCCGAGAAGCAACGCCTGAGTTGAGAAACGTGGAAGACATCGTGAACTCTGGAGAGGTGCGGAGGTAGTTCCAACTGGTAGGCAACTTCTCCTCGTTTGGCAAGAATGCGAAAAGGTCCAATGTAACGAGGAGCCAATTTGCCTTTGATACCGAAACGATGGGTTCCCTTCAGAGGGGTGACCCGAAGATAAGCCTTCTCGTCAACCTCGAAAGTCATAGCCTTATGTTTTCGGTCATATTGACTCTTTTGACGGGATTGGGCTGTTTTCAACTTTTGACGAACGATACGAACTTGCTCTTCTGCTTCCTGAATCATGTCCGGGCCAAAGAATTGTCTTTCCCCGGTCTCTGACCAGTTAAGGGGTGTTCGACATCGTCGTCCATAGAGAACTTCAAAAGGGGCTTTACCTAAGCTAGATTGATAGCTGTTGTTGTAAGCGAATTCGGCAAATGGAAGGCACTTCTCCCAGTCCATTCCGAATGAGATAACAGAGGCTCGAAGCATGTCTTCTAGAATTTGGTTGACGCGTTCCACTTGACCACTCGACTGAGGGTGGAAAGCGGTGCTAAAGGAAAGACGGGTTCCCATAGCATTTTGGAAACTTTCCCAAAATCGAGAGGTGAAAAGACTTCCTCGATCCGAGTTAATTTCCAAAGGAACACCATGGAGAGACACTATTCGGGAGATGTACAAATCTGCCAGCTGACTAGCGGTTATACTCTC
>NW_021266221.1:0-3427 GCF_002162155.2 Triticum dicoccoides
AGCTTGGTTTTCTCTAGGAACGTGTTGAAGTTGAGGGCAACATTAGCGTGGGCCATTTGATCTACAAGACATAATGTAAAGATTTTAGACTAAGTTCATGATAATTAAGTTCATCTAATCAAATTATTTAATGAACTCCCACTCAGATAGACATCCCTCTAGTCATCTAAGTGAAACATGATCCGAGTCAACTAGGTCGTGTTCGATCATCACGTGAGATGGACTAGTCAACATCGGTGAACATCTTGATGTTGATCATATCTTCTATACGACTCATGCTCGACCTTTCGGTCTTCCATGTTCCGAGGTCATGTCTGTACATGCTAGGCTCGTCAAGTCAACCTAAGTGTATTGCGTGTGTAAATCTGGCTTACACCCGTTGTATTCGAACGTTAGAATCTATCACACCCGATCATCACGTGGTGCTTCGAAACAACGAACCTTCGCAATGGTGCACATTTATGGGGAACACTTCCTTGAAATTATTACGAGGGATCATCTTATTTAAGCTACCGTCGTCCTAAGAAAATAAGATGTAAAACATGATAAACATCACATGCAATCAAATAGTGACATGATATGGCCAATATCATTTGCTCCTTTTGATCTCCATCTTCGGGGCGCCATGATCATCGTCGTCACCGGCATGACACCATGATCTCCATCATCATGATCTCCATCATCGTGTCTTCTTGAAGTTGTCTCGTCATCTATTACTTCTACTACTATGGCTAACGTTTTAGTAATAAAGTAAAGTAATTACATGACGTTTATGTTGATACACGGGTCATAAATAAATTAAGACAACTCCTATGGCTCCTGCCGGTTGTCATACTCATCGACATGCAAGTCGTGATTCCTATTACAATAACATGATCAATCTCATACATCACATATATCATTCATAACATCCTTTTGGCCATATCACATCACACGGCACATGCTGCAAAAACAAGTTAGGCGTCTTTTAATTGTTGTTGCATGTTTTTACGTGGCTGCTATAGGTTTCTAGCAAGAACGTTTCTTACCTACGCCAAAACCACAACGTGATATGCCAATTTCTATTTACCCTTCATAAGGACCCTTTTCATCGATTCCGATCCTACTAAAGTAGGAGAGACAGACACCCGCCAGCCACCTTATGCAACTAGTGCATGTCAATCAGTGGAACCAGTCTCACGTAAGCGTACGTGTATGGTCGGTCCGTGCTGCTTCATCCCATGATGCCGCCGAATCAAGATAAGACTAGTAACGGCAAGTAAATTGACAATATCGACGCCCACAACTGCTTTGTGTTCTACTCGTGCATAGAAACTACGCATAAACCTGGCTCATGATGCCACTGTTGGGGAACGTAGCAGAATTTTAAAATTTTCTATGCATCACCAAGATCAATCTATGGAGTCATCTAGCAACGAGGGAGAGGGGAATGCATCTACATACCCTTGTAGATCGCGAGCGGAAGCGTTCAAGAGAATGGGGTTGATGGAGTCGTACTCGTCGTGATCCAAATCACCGATGACCTAGCGCCGAACGGACGGCACCTCCGCGTTCAACACACATACGATTGAGAGGGGAGTGCAAGGGGAAGGAGAGGTTGATGGAGATCTAGCAGCACGACAGCGTGGTGGTGGAAACAGCGGTGATCTCGGCAGGGCTTCGCCAAGCACAGCGAGAGGGAGAGGTGTCACGGGAGGGAGAGGGAGGCGCCAGGGGCTAGGGTGCGGCTTCCCTACCTCCCCCCACTATATATAGGACCCCTGGGGGGGGGGCCGGCCCTAGGAGATCCAATCTCCAAGGGGGGCGGCGGCCAAGGGGGGTGGCTTGCCCCCCAAGCCAAGTGGGGCGCCCCCCACCCCTAGGGTTTCCAACCCTAGGCGCAGGGGGAGGCCCAAGGGGGGCGCACCATCCCATCAGGGGCTGGTTCCCCTCCCACTTCAGCCCATGGGGCCCTCCGGGATATGTGGCCCCACCCGGTGGACCCCCGGGACCCTTCCGGTGGTCCCGGTACAATACCGGTGACCCCCGAAACTTTCCTGATGGCCGAAACTGGACTTCCGATATATAATTCTTCACCTCCGGACCATTCCGGAACTCCTCGAGACGTCCGGGATCTCATCCGGGACTCCGAACAACTTTTGGGTTACCGCATACTAATATCTCAACAACCCTAGCATCACCGAACCTTAAGTGTGTAGACCCTACGGGTTCGGGAGACACACAGACATGACCGAGACGACTCTCCGGTCAATAACCAACAGCGGGATCTGGATACCCATGTTGGCTCCCACATGCTCCTCGATGATCTCGTCGGATGAACCACGATTTCGAGGATTCAATCAATCCTGTATACAATTCCCTTTGTGAATCGGTACGTTACTTGCCCGAGACTCGATCGTCGGTATCCCAATACCTCGTTCAATCTCGTTGCCGGCAAGTCACTTTACTCGTACCGTAATGCATGATCACATTGAGCTCATTATGATGATGCATTACCGAGTGGGCCCAGAGATACCTCTCCGTCATATGGAGTGACAAATCCCAGTCTCGATTCGTGCCAACCCAACAGACACTTTCGGAGATACCCGTAGTGCACCTTTATAGTCACCCAGTTACGTTGTGACGTTTGGCACATACAAAGCACTCCTACGGTATCCGGGAGTTGCACAATCTCATGGTTTAAGGAAATGATACTTGACATTTGGAAAAGCTATAGCAAACGAACTACATGATCTTTGAGCTATGCTTAGGATTGGGTCTTGTCCATCACATCATTCTCCTAATGATGTGATCACGTTATCAATGACATCTAATGTCCATAGTCAGGAAACCATGACTATCTTTTGATCAACGAGCTAGTCAACTAGAGGCTCACTAGGGACATGTTGTGGTCTATGTATTCACACATGTATTACGATTTCCGGATAACACAATTATAGCATTAACAATAGACAATTATCATGAACAAGGAAATATAATAATAACCATTTTATTATTGCCTCTAGGGCATATTTCCAACATCATGCCCTCGCTCTTCAACTTCCTCCGTGGCCCCGCGCTCACCGTAGAGCCGGTCAGCCCCGCAGTCGCCGCCGCCTCCCCGAGGCCAACCACCACAACCAGCCACCACGACCACGGTGTCCCGCCATCTAGCTCCATGCCTTCATACTGGGAGCTGGGCGGATGGCGTGTCTCACCGCGGGTGAGGCCAAGCGTGGCAGGGAGTCGCCACCAGTGAGTCCCGCGCATCCGCGTCCGCCTTCGGCGGCGCCTAAGGCTGGCTCGCCCGCGAGCATGATGAGTGTTATGATTATGCAACTTGTATCACTAGAAGGCCAAAGCCATCATATATATGTACAAGAGGATGCCAAAAGGCTAGAATACAAAAGGCCAAAGGCCATCACCAATATAACTCTAACACCCCCCC
>NW_021266222.1:0-1328 GCF_002162155.2 Triticum dicoccoides
AGACCTGACTCAACTCTAAGCAATAGCAGGCATGACAACAAGCATGAATGAGTAGGCACATCAGGGCTCAAACAATTCCTACTCATGCTAGTGGGTTTCATCTATTTACTGTGGCAATGACAGGTCATGCAAAGGATAAAGGGGTTCAGCTACCGCAGCAAGTAACAGATGAATCGGTGTTGTCCTAATGCAGTAAAAGAGAGCAGGAGCGAGAGAGTGGGATTGTATCGGAATGAACAAGGGGGGGTTTTGCTTGCCTGACACTTCTGAAGATAACATTGAGTCTTCATCAGTGTCAACGATCACATCATCGATATCACGTCTATCGAGAGGGGACAATACCGGCAACACAAAAGGGAACACAATCAATGCAATGCACAATATGATGCATGATCATGACATGGCAAAATGAATGTGTTTTGGGCTAATGCAACTAGCAACAGATTAAATGAAGTTGGTTTGAATACAAAATTCAAATTCAAACTCCATATGTGATTATTCAAATGCCATTTAATTGATTTGTGCTAAACAGCAGCTATAAGTTGTTCTAACATGCATGAAAATGGTACAGATGGATTCCTTGAATTTTTCTAATAATTTTTCATATATAAATTATTTAATTTGGAGTTACGGTTAATTTTCTATGATTTATTGAAGTTTTAGGCATTTTCTGAAATTTCCTGAATTATAATAAATCCAGAAAATGGGTTATGGCATCAGCACTGCGTCATGCTTGCATCAGCAAGTCAACAGGGCTGCCCCGGGTCAAACCTGACCAGGGGGTCCCATTAGTCAGTGACTTAGGGCTCGTTTAGGTCGCTGGCAGGTGGGCCCAAGTCAACGGCCACGTTAGCGTAGTCAACACTGACGCATGGGCCCACCGGGGTTAGTTAAAACTAAACAGGAGCTAAACTAAGTTAATTAGGCAGTGGGGGCCGTATGTCAGTGAGAGAGAGGGCTAGTTAGCGGAGTCATTAGCGACTAATGACAGTGCCACGTCGACTTCGCCGGAGTTCGGCCGGCGACAACCAAATCAACGGCGGAGGCTCGCCGGAGTTGAGCTACAGGCAAAGGATGGGCGCGCGAAGGCCACCAGGAGGTAGCCCGTGCTCTTCCGCGTCCAACGGAGCAGGAAGGAGCGGACGGGGTGCGCTCTACTCGCCGGAGTCGAGCTCGCGGCGGCGGCCGGAGCTCGGGCACCGACGGTTAGGCGCTACGGCGCGTTTCACGAAGAACTGGTGGGATCTGCGGCTTCCTGAGGAAACGCTGAGCACGCCTACGTGCTCTGGTGCGACGTGCGGGGGTTGCAACCGCGGCGGCGACATGGC
>NW_021266223.1:0-3038 GCF_002162155.2 Triticum dicoccoides
GTGGGAAAAGTATACCTCTCAAAATGTTTTTATCTCTCAATTTTCGCTTTGACCTCTGGCACCTCTACAAATCCCTACTTCCCTCTACGGAGGACCTATCTTTTACTTTTATGTATTTACTTTCATGCAAGAGTCAAAGTTATTCTCTCTATTCCTTTTTATTTTTCTCTTTTGGCAAGCATCATGTGGTGAGGAAAGTTCTAGGCACATATGTCCGGTTGAATATGGGTAGCATGAGTTATTATTGTTGACATCACCCTTGAGGTGAATACGTTGGGAGGCCAAACAATAAGCCCCTATCTTTCTATGTGTCCGGTTGAAACGTTTTGCTCATGTGTACGCGTGAGTGTTAGAACTCATAGAAGACTATATGATGGTTGAGTATGTGGAGCTCTTACTTAAACTCTGTTGAATAAGTTGAATTGCAATTGCTTGATGACTAAGAACATAGGTTGTTGAGTTTCAAGAGAGTTCATTGTTTAAACCTTAACATGTGAATTGGTTGCCACTATAACATGAGAAATTTTATGAGAAAGAATTGCTGTTATGATGCTACAAAAAGTGATTGAAATTTTCATTGATCAAACTTATGCACTTTGCTGGCATTCACACTTCATAAATTAGTTCTTTTATCATTTACCTACTCGAGGACGAGTAGGAATTAAGCTTGGGGATGCTGACATGTCTCCAACGTATCTATAATTTATGAAGTATTCATGCTGTTATTTCATCATTCTTGGATGTTTTACAATCATTTTATAGCAACTTTATATCATTTTTTGGGACTAACCTATTAACCCAGTGCCCAGTGCCAGTTGCAACACCGCGAAACTTTTTTGTGGATTGTTATGGACCAAAAGGAACCCAATAGGCCAGAGCAGCACCTGGGGGTGCCTCGAGATGGGCACAACCCACCAGGCCGCGCCAGCCCCCCCTGGCGTGCCCAGGTGGGTTGTGCCCACCTCAGTGGCCTCCCGCACCCCTTCTTTGCACTATAAATTCCCAAATATTCTGAAACCCTTCGGGGTTACCCTAGATCAGAAGTTCCGCTGCCGCAAGGCTCTATATCCGCGAAAACCAGTCTAGACCCCATTCTAGCACCCTGTCGGAGGGGGGAATCATCTCCGGTGGCCATCTTCTGTATCCGCGAAAACCAATCTAGACCCCGTTCCGGCACACTACCAAAGGGGGGAATCATCTCCGGTGGCCATGTTCATCATCCCAGCGGCCACCACGATGAGGAGGGATTAGTCCACCGTCGGGGCTGAGGGTTTGTACCGGTAGCTATGTGTTTAATTTCTCTCTCTCTCTCTCTCTCGTGATCTATATCATGGGCTTTGTTAATATAGTCAGATCATATGGTGTTTTCCCCTCTCTATCTTGTTGTGATGAATTGAGTTTTTCCCTTTGAGATTTCGTTGTTATCGGATTGAATACTTTTATGGATTTGAGAACACTTGATATGTGTGTTGCAATTGAATACTCGTGGTGACAATGCGGTATCGTATTGATTCAGTTGATATATGTTTTGGCACTCAACTCGCGTATTCCCGAGGTGACATTGGGGTAATCTATGCATAGGGGTTGATGCGCATTCTTGTCTTTAGTTTCTCCGGTAGAAATTTTGGGGCACTCTTTGAAGTTATTTGTGTTGGATTGAGTATTATGAATATGAATTTTCTTTGGTGTTATTTTAGTACGAACTCTAGGATAGATCGAATGGAAAGAATAACTTTGTGTTATTTTAGTACAAACTCTTGAATAGATCGAACGGAAAGAATAGCTTTGAGGTGGTTTCGTACCCTACAAACAATTTATTCTTATGTTCTCCGCTAGATAGGAACTTCGGAGTGATTCTTCATCGCACTTTGAGGGATGGTTATATGATCCAATTATATTAGCACTGTTGAGAGATTGTACTAGCGAAAGTATGGACCCTAGGCCTTGTTTTTAAGCATTGCAATACTGTTTTTGTGCCCATTTACTATTTGTTACCTTGCTGTTTTTATTTATTCAGATTATAAAAATATATCTCTACCATTAATATTACACTTTTATCATCATCTCTTCGCCGAACTAGTGCACCTATACAATTTGCCATTGTATTGGGTGTGTTGGGGACACAAAAGATTTCTTGTATTTGGTTGCAGGGTTGTTTGAGGGAGACGATCTTCATCCTACACCTCCCACGGATTTATAAACCTTAGGTCATCCGCTTGAGGGAAAATTGCTACTGTCCTATAAAACTCTGCGCTTGGAGGCCCAACACGTGTCTACAAGAATAAAGTTGCATAGTAGACATCAGTCACATGGCGATGTGAACTATGGTTGTTAATCACATGATGACATGAACTATTGGTGTTTAATCACATGGCGATGTGAGCTAGATTATTGACTCTAGTGCAAGTGGCAGACTGAAGGAAATACGCCCTAGAGGCAATAATAAAGTGTTATTTGATATTTCCTTATTCATGATAAATGCTTATTATTCATGCTAGAATTGTATTGATCGAAAACCTAAATACATGTGTGAATACATAGACAAAGACTGTGTCCCTAGTGAGCCTCTACTTGACTTGCTCGTTGATAAAAGATGGTTAAAGTTTCCTAACCATGGACATGAGTTGTCATTTGATAACGGGATCACATCATTAGGAGAATGATGTGATGGACAAGAACCGTTCGTTAGCTTAGCATTATGATCGCTTAGTTTTATTGCTATTGCTTTCTTCATGTCAAATACATATTCCTTGGACTATGAGATTATGCAACTCCCGGATACCGAAGGAATACCTTTTGTGCTATCAAACGTCACAACGTAACTGGATGATTATAAAGATGCTCTATAGGTATATCCGAAGGTGTTTGTTGAGTTGGCATATATCAAGATTAGGATTTGTCACTCCGAGTTTTGGAGAGGCATCTCTGGGCCCTTTCGGTGATTCACAACATAAGAAGCCTTGCAAGCAAAGTGACTAATGAGTTAGTTACAGGATGATGTATTACGGAACGAGTAAAGAGACTTGCCGGTAATGAGA
>NW_021266224.1:0-2627 GCF_002162155.2 Triticum dicoccoides
AGTGAGTAATAGTCCATGAAACGGGCCAGAATCGGCCAAAATTGCCAGTGTTGATGACCGACATGTAAGTGCACCTTGGGGTTCAATAACTGTGGAAATTGCTTCGGGACGCCAAAACGGTGAGTAATAGTCCATCAAACGGGCCAGAATCGGCCAAAACTGCGAGGGTTGATGACCGACACGTAAACGCACCCCAGGGTTCATTAATCGTGGAAATCACTCCGGAACCCCAAAACAGTGAGTAATAGTACATGAAACGGGCCAGAATCGGCCAAAACTGCCATTGTTGATGACCGACACATAAGTGCACCTTCGGGTTCAATAACTATGGAAATCGCTTCGGGACCCCAAAATGGTGAGTAATAATCCATGAAATGGGCCAGAATTTGCCAAAATGCGAGTGTTGATGACCGACACATTGTCAGGACCCCGACTCGATGTCACATCGATCTAGCCGGTAACACCTCATATCACTTTGCGGCCTCACGCACGGTATTCCCACGGGTGTCACCTTACCTTTGCCCGGGACCGTTTGCGCCTTTTGGCTCACGTATATGATAGTGTCGCTAGCATCCATATGATAAAGAGCCCGGGCTGACATGACTAGTCGTAAACCCAAAGTGGCACGGACTTACAGGGACAGGCATCCATGACCCAGCTTCGAAAGTGTCGGTCATCAGCAAGTGGGTCCGGGCTGTAGCACTGGGCTAGCAGGACTGCGGTAAACCGGGCTGTAGCGGGCTAACAGGACTCCGGTACTCAAAGCGTGACATTTCCCCGAAGGGACAGACACAGGAACGAAGAAGGACACATGCCGGCGAGCCTAAGTGTTCCAGAGCAGTAGCAAGCTACCATGGCTCAGCGGTAACACTAGGAGACATTTCCCGGTAAGAGAGGCTACTAAAGATAAACAACTAGATAGTCAGATCCCACACATACCAAGCATTTCAATCATACACACAATATGCTCGATATGTGCAAATACAACGAAGCATCACAACATGACTCTACGACACAAGTACTTTATTTAAGGCTCAGGGAGCCATACATAACATACACGAAGATACGGGTCTCACGACCCAACATACAAGTCATACAGTCATACAAACCAGCAGCAGAAGTAACTTGTCTGAGTACAGACAACTAGTAAAATAAAAGAGGCTTGGGGAGCCTAGCTATACTACAAGGTCCTTCACAAGCTCAGGTTCACCACCTGGGTCTTTAGCCTACTCGTTGATGTCAACGTCTACATAGAACCCATCAGAAGGGGTTGCAGCGTCTTCTGTAAAAATGTAGATTATAGCAACATGAGTACAAAGGTACTCAGCAAGACTTACATCAGATCCTACATACATGCTTAGTATCAAGAAGGGTTGGTGGAGTTATTGCAGCAAGCCAGCTTTGACTCTTGGCTAGGCTATCCTACGATACTCCAACTTGAAATGGTTTTGCGCACACGAGTCCACTACTCACCAATTCAATACACTACCGAGGATCCGCCTCCGTCTTCCCACGGAAGAGCCATCCTCGGCACTCACTCTTATCTTGAGGCTTTTAGTAGTTTCCATTTACTTGTCTATGAACTGTATAGGCAACCAAGTAGTCCTTTACCGCGGACGTGGATATTCGAATAGATCATGTTAACCCTGCAGGGGTGTACTTCTTCATACACGTTTCCACCACTTAGCGTCTGCACACGACATGTGCTCGGCAGACTTCAAGCGAAAGCCGACGTGGGTGTAGACCACGACCTACCTAAACACTTAAGCCTCTAGTCCAGGTTTATCGCCTATTCAGGTTCCATCCGCAGGGAGTCCGGCCGAGGTTTCCCATACGGCCCCGAACGATGTGAACAGGGTTCCCAAGATACCTAACGGGTATTCGGTACACCGTGCCACGTACCTACCGCATCACAGCCCACCCCTACGGTCAGCGCTGTCCACGGCCTCCAGTAGACTACAAACACCAGAAACTACTTGCAACACCTGGACAGAGAGCTAGGGTGAATAAGAAGTCGAGCGGGGTCATATTTCAGGGCCCAATGCATGGTAGTAGCTGTATCTTAAATCACACATACAGATCTCAGTGCTTAAGGTCGGCTTCAATGAAACAACCCACCATGTACTCCTACATGGCCTCTCATCGATACCTTTACCAAATCGTGTTCACCTCACCACTCTTGTTACCGACATAATCATTTCACTCTAGCCCATCACCCAGATGAACCAGACCTGACACGACTCTAAGCATAGCAGGCATAGCAAGGTAGGAACAACACATACATATGGCTCAATCAACTCCTACACATGCTAGTGGGTTTCATCTAGTTACTGTGGCAATGACAGGTCATGCAGAGGAAATGGGTTCAACTACCGTAGCACACAGCAGTTTGAAACGCGTTGTCTTAATGCAGTAAAAGAGAGCAGGAGCGAGAACATGGGATTGTATCGATATGATCAAATGGTTGGTTGCTTGCCTGATGGGTCGATGCACTGATACGGTTCTTCGTTAGGGTAATCACGGTACTCCTCGGAGGCAGAACCTGTCGCAAAGGACACCGATACACAACCATCACCAAACAATGTGCAACAATATGATGCATGCATGAAACATGGCAATATGAGTGT
>NW_021266224.1:3737-15046 GCF_002162155.2 Triticum dicoccoides
GGAGACGGCTGCTAAGGCGAACGGCGGCGACGGTGGTGTTCGGCCGTGTGAGAGAGAGAGCGAGGGAGAGGAGGGGAGAGCCGAGGGAGATGAGAGAGAGCAGGGGGGAGGCATGGCGTCGTCCAGGGCATCGAGGCGAGGAGGGGAGGGCAGGCAGGCAGGGAGAGAGGTGGCGTGGCGCGGTGGCGGGCGCGCGCGCCGGCCACACTCCCCTCCCTCTGTCGGGACGAAGACGACAGAGGAGGGAGGCGGCTGGGCCGCCTGCTGGCTGGGCCGGCCAGCTGGATGGGCTGCACAGTGGAGGAGCCGAGGTAAGCTTCTCCCTTTTATTTTTTTCTGTTTTTCTAATTTCTGACATTGTATTTGATTTAAAAAATATATTAAATCATTTATTTAACTTATGCCAAATTTTTCAGGGGCTAGATATATTATTCCAGAGCTCCTTTATAATTGGCATAATATTTGGACATATATTAATATATATAGAAATATATTTCCAAAGCAAATATTTATGCATTAATTCCAAATGCCCAAAATAAATGTCCATGAGCCACTAAAAATATTGGTTTGATTTTTATCTCTGTCCAATATTTTCAGAGATCAACATGAGCATTTTCTTGGACCCTTTTGGAGAAATTTTTATTTGGGTCATTTTCAAAATGATTCTGAGGGTTTCACAGATCCCCATTTCAATGTTTCTGATGAAAGAGTAAACATGATGCAACACTCTAATGCATGACTAGCTAGGGTGTGACAACTCACCCCCACTCAAAAGAATCTCGTCCCGAGATTTGGGTTCCTCCGGGAAGAAGGCGGGGTACTCGAGTCGAAGACGATCCTCCCTTTCCCAGGTTGCTTCATCCTCAGAATGGTGCGACCATTGTACTTTGAGGAACTTGATGTTCTGACGTCGGGTGATACGTTTGGCCTGATCGAGGATACGAACGGGGTACTCTTGATATGTAAGGTTATCTTGGAGATCAAGCGTTTCGTGGTCCACTCCACAGATAGGATCCGAGAAGCAACGCCTGAGTTGAGAAACGTGGAAGACATCGTGGACTCTGGAGAGCTGTGGAGGTAGTTCCAGCTGGTAGGCAACTTCCCCTCGTTTGGCAAGAATGCGAAAAGGTCCAATGTAACGAGGAGCCAATTTGCCTTTGATACCGAAACGATGGGTTCCCTTCAGAGGGGTGACCCGAAGATAAGCCTTCTCGTCAACCTCAAAAGTCATAGCCTTATGTTTTCGGTCATATTGACTCTTTTGACGAGATTGGGCTGTTTTCAACTTTTCACGAACGATGCGAACTTGTTCTTCTGCTTCCTGAATCATATCCGGGCCAAAGAATTGTCTTTCCCCGGTCTCTGACCAGTTAAGGGGTGTTCGACACCGTCGTCCATAGAGAACTTCAAAAGGGGCTTTACCCAGGCTAGATTGATAGCTGTTGTTGTAAGCAAATTCGGCAAATGGAAGGCACTTTTCCCAGTCCATTCCGAATGAGATAGCAGAGGCTCGAAGCATGTCTTCTAGAATCTGGTTGACGCGTTCCACTTGACCACTCGACTGAGGGTGGAATGCGGTGCTAAAGGAGAGACGGGTTCCCATAGCATTTTGGAAACTTTCCCAAAATCGAGAGGTGAAAAGACTTCCTCGATCCGAGTTAATTTCCAAAGGAACACCATGAAGGGACACTATTCGGGAGATGTATAAGTCTGCCAGCTGACTAGCGGTTATACTCTCTCGAACAGGTAGGAAATGGGCTACTTTGGAAAGACGATCGACCACGACGAAAATAGCATTATTCCCTCTCTTGGTCCTGGGAAAACCGGTAATGAAATCCATACCAATTTTATCCCATTTCCATTCAGGAATATCTAAGGGTTGAAGGGTGCCAGCAGGCCGTTGGTGCTCTGCTTTTACACGACGACAGACGTCGCAATTTGCAATATACTGAGCAATTTCTCTCTTCATCCTAGTCCACCAGAACCTCTGGCGTAGGTCCTGATACATCTTAGTACTACCGGGATGAATGGTGACAGGGGATTCATGAGCCTCCTTAAGGATCAACTGCCGTAGATGCTGGTTCTTGGGAACCACTAGACGGTTCTCAAAGTACACAACACCATGATCATTTGTGGAGAAACAACTAGCACCTCCGCTAGCAATGTTCTCTTTGATTTTAGATATTCCCTTATCTCGCTTTTGGGCAGCGATGATTTGATCCGTAAGAGTAGGTTTCGCCACCAAGGTGGAAAGAAATCCTTGAGGAACAATGTGAAGGTTAAGCTTCCGAAATTCCTCATGGAGAAGCGGTTGACTTTGTTGTAACATCAGATTGTTACAATAAGATTTACGACTTAGCGCATCAGCCATGACGTTGGCTTTCCCTGGGGTGTAGGTTATTCCTAAGTCGAAGTCTGTGATCAATTCAACCCAACGTCTTTGCCTGAGGTTCAGATCCGGTTGGGTGAAGATGTACTTCAAACTTTGGTGATCAGTGAATATTTCGCAACGATTACCGAGGAGGTAATGTCGCCAGGTCTTAAGTGCATAGACTACAGCTGCAAGCTCTAGATCATGAGTAGGATAATTCTCCTCGTGTGGGTGCAATTGCCGTGAAGCGTAGGCAATTACGTGTCGATCTTGCATGAGAATGCAACCTAGTCCTTGTCGCGAGGCGTCGCAGTAGATTACAAAGTCTTTGGAGAAGTCTGGCGGTACCAGTACGGGAGCAGAAGTCAGGCGTCTTTTCAGTTCCTGAAAGCTATGCCCACATTGTGGAGTCCACTCGAACTTCTTATCTTTCTTGAGGAGTTCGGTTAGAGGTTTGGCAACCTTGGAGAAGTTCTCGACAAAGCGACGACAATAGCTCGCTAAGCCTAGAAAACTCCGAACTTGCTTGACCGATTCAGGTGGAGTCCAATTAAGGACGGCTTGAACTCGCTCAGGGTTAACAGCAATACCTTTACCAGATATTACATGACCCAGATAGGTCACTTCTGGCAACCAGAATTCACATTTAGAAAATTTGGCATAAAGGCGATGCTCTCGAAGTTTCTGCAACACTAGCCTTAGATGTTCGGCATGTTCTTCCTCGTTCTTGGAGTAGATGAGTATATCATCGAGGTAACCCACAACGAATTTATCCAAATACTCCATGAAGATTGGGTTCATTAACCGAGAAAAAGTGGCTGGAGCGTTGGTTAAACCGAAGGACATGACGGTGTACTCGTATTGGCCATAACGAGTAACAAAGGCCGTTTTAGGAATGTCCCCGTTTCTGATTTTGATTTGATGGTAGCCCAACCTCAAATCCATCTTGGAGAAGACTGAGGATCCAGCGAGCTGATCATACAGGTCGTTGATCCTGGGAAGCGGATATTTATTCTTGATTGTGACCAAATTGACAGGTCGGTAATCTACAACCATCCGGTCCGTACCATCCTTCTTCTTGACGAATAGGACGGGGCAAGCCCACGGAGATGAACTAGGTCGGATGAAACCCTTTTTCAAGGACTCATCGAGTTGTTTCTTAAGCTCGGCTAGTTCTAGGGGTGCCATTTTATAGGGTCTTCTAGCAATCGGAACGGTTCCCGGAATGAGGTCTATTACGAACTCAACATCCCTGTCAGGTGGAACACCTGGCAATTCTTCTGGAAAGACATCCGGGAAGTCACGGACTACCGGAACGTCCTCAAGGTCTGGCAAAGGGCTGGCGTTAAGAGAATATAATTGTCGCTTAGCTATTCGGGTCAAGACATTGACTATCTTCCCCGAAGGATGGGTGAGTTGAACAGTCCTAGAGAAGCAATCAATTTTGGCTTGATGAGCTGACATCCAGTCCATACCCAGAATGATATTGATATCTGAAAATTTAAGGGCTATCAAAGAGGCAAGGAAAACAAGTCTGTCGACTTGGATTTCATTTCCATGGCTTACTCTAGAAGTTTGCCATTTGGATCCCGGAGTTTGAATTACCATAGAGGTTGGCATATCACCGAATGCGACGTTATGCAAACGAGCATAATTTTCAGATATAAAAGAATGAGAGGCTCCTGTATCGAAAAGAACAGATGCCGGGTGGCAATTGACAAGAAGCGTACCGAGGACGACGTTGGGATCCTCTTGAGCTTCTTCAGCAGAGATATAGTTGACATGGCCACGTGAGGCGGTGACCGGCTTGGCGTGGAATACTTTTCCTGTCGGCTTGCCACGACCAACAGCTTTAGCAGACTGGTTGGGGTTGGTCTGGGGACACTCACGCATATAGTGGCCAGATTCCCCACACTTGAAACAAGTCACGGAACTGGTACGTGGAGGAGCATTGTTGGTTGGACCTCCATAGGGCTTGGCCGGTGCAGACTGCTGAACGGGGCGAGGCGCCTGGAAGGATGGCCTCGGTGTGAACCTGGGTGGCAGGGCGGTGTTGGGTACCCACACGCGGCGCTTCTGAGGACCAGCACCGGATGAGGAACCCATATCACGGCCATGCTTGCGTGTTGCGTCATAGTCAGTCTGACCAGTTTCAGCACTGATGGCTTTGTTGACAAGTTTCTGGAAGGATGTGCACTCATGCAGACGGAGGTCACGGCGAAGCTCAGGACTAAGGCCCTTACGGAACCTTGCTTGCTTCTTGGCGTCAGTAGAAACTTCCTCGGTTGCATATCGTGCGAGATTACCAAACTCCCTGCTGTAAACATCCACAGAAAGTCGGCCTTGGGTGAAACTGCAAAATTCTTCACGTTTGCGGTCCATGAGACCCTCCGGAATATGATGCTCACGGAAAGCCTCGCTGAACTCAGCCCAAGTAGTGACATGGCCCGCTGGGCGCATAGCTCCATAATTTTCCCACCATAGACTGGCGGGGCCTTCGAGATGATATGCAGCAAAGGTGACCTTGTCAGCCTCCGCTACCAGCGCGGAACGCAGTTTGTGAGAGATACTGTGAAGCCAGTCATCAGCGTCGAGAGGCTCGACGGAGTGGTGGAACGTGGGTGGATGTAATTTGATAAAATCACTGAGTGACACCACGTTAGTCCTCTGATGGTGTGCCGTGTTCTGTTCAATACGCTCCAACAAACGGTTGGTCTCCCGCTTGTTTCTCTCAGCTTCCATCATAACCTCGGCTAGTGAAGGAGGATGAGGCAGATTTTCGTTCCTGCCTTCACTGCCTTCGGCCTGCTCTTGAGAAGCAGGGTTAGCGCGCGTGTTGACCATCCTAGGTAAACAAGACAATGATTTAGTCAGAATGATAAAATTCCGACATAGAATACAGAATGTAAGGAATAATTCGGAATGCAAGATGATCATCCGTATGACATGGTAAATACAGAAACTGCTTCTTTATTCCATCGTCATACACACCATACAGGGTTTAGTACAAGACCAAACAAGTACTATTACGGTGAAAGAGGATTACATCTCATCGGAGGCATTCCAAGCTCCTATACATTATTTTTCTACACCTCCGGAAGGAGTACAAACTAGGTCATATCCCACGAGTCACGCGGGACGATAGACGACATAGCTAGTGCGAACTAGTGATACTACCGCTAACTCAGACCGATCCGTAGTAGTCCTCGTAGAAGTCACCTCCATAGCCTGGGAGCTCAACATGATCATCCGGAAACAGACGATCTCGCGGAGCTTGTGGACCATAGGGGCTAGGATGAGGCCTTGGACCAACAGACGGTGGCCTGCGGGGACCGAGAGGTGGGGTGATGCCTCCTACATCACGCCAAACCATCACGTCTGGCAGAGCAGACCTCACAGGATAGAGATCGCGCATATCTGAGAATCCAGCTTGCACTGCCGGTGCGAACCGAGTCAAAGTGGCCCAGTGGTCAGCACGGGTATTGAAGAGCTCTAACCTCAAGGCCCGATTTTCACGGTCCTTATCCTCGAGCATCTCAGGAGTGGTGCGAGTCCGTGAATCCTCCTGAGTGGGGTCAGCATAAATAGCCTGGAGATACCCTTGTGCTCCCGGAAGTGATCCTGGCATATACCGGAAATCAGAGTCCCGAAATATACCAGATCTGACTCGCATAATGGTCATCATAGAGTAGGCGGCGTCCTGCACAGCCATCTCAATGGTAACCCCGAGTCCATATGAGCAGTGAAGAGGCTCGGTGGATCCAGGATAAGATGGAAATATCCTGACAGTGCAGAGATACTGGCTTTGATTAAAGTCTCGGAATTGCTCTTCGACCGTGTACTCAGGATACCAGCGGTATCCAGCCTCAGTCATTACCCTGACCAACTTGGCAGTATGGCCGGGTACATCTAGGCATCGAGTCAGGCGAACCACTTGATTGAGGTCGCGAGTGGCCATCTGAAAGTACAATCATAATGCAAAGGCATTAGAATTTCTAGCAAAATTTCGGCAGCATAACAGCTGTAAATGCTCAAAAAGGATTTGAGACATTTGACAAAGGATTTCATACACACTCAACATCATCATATCAAAGTTCTGAGACCATCCTAGCAACATAATGTGGTAGTAGAACTGAACTAGGCTTGTATCCATCAAACTTATAAGGTACTACTGATTAGTAACACGTGATCCTGATAGAGAGAATAGATCCTAATTCCTTAACCCCCGGTGGAAGAATGGACTGACTCAGATCAGAATGTCATAAGATAAAGAAGTAAAAAGAGCCTTACGTTCCAACCCACAAACAATTCCCCTACATATAACTAAAGAATTTCTAGACTCAACATCGACCAGTTTGGCTTGGAGAACCTACAGGCAGTCCGGCTCTGATGCCAACGCTGTCAGGACCCCGACTCGATGTCACATCGATCTAGCCGGTAACACCTCATATCACTTTGCGGCCTCACGCACGGTATCCCCACGGGTGTCGCCTTACCTTTGCCCGGGACCGTTTGCGCCTTTTGGCTCACGTATATGATAGTGTCGCTAGCATCCATATGATAAAGAGCCCGGGCTGACATGAATAGTCGTAAACCCAAAGTGGCACAGACTTACAGGGACAGGCATCCATGACCCAGCTTCGAACGTGTCGGTCATCAGCAAGTGGGTCCGGGCTGTAGCACTGGGCTAGCAGGACTCCGGTAAACCGGGCTGTAGCGGGCTAACAGGACTCCGGTACTCAAAGCGTGACATTTCCCCGAAGGGACAGACACAGGAACGAAGAAGGACACATGCCGGCCAGCCTAAGTGTTCCAGAGCAGTAGCAAGCTACCATGGCTCAGCGGTAACACTAGGAGACATTTCCCGGTAAGAGAGGCTACTAAAGATAAACAACTAGATAGTCAGATCCCACACATACCAAGCATTTCAATCATACACACAATATGCTCGATATGTGCAAATACAACGAAGCATCACAACATGACTCTACGACACAAGTACTTTATTTAAGGATCAGGGAGCCATACATAACATACACGAAGATACAGGTCTCACGACCCAACATACAAGTCATACAGTCATACAAACCAGCAGCGGAAGTAACTTGTCTGAGTACAGACAACTAGTAAAATAAAAGAGGCTTGGGGAGCCTAGCTATACTACAAGGTCCTTCACAAGCTCAGGGTCACCACCTGGGTCTTTAGCCTACTCGTTGATGTCAACGTCTACATAGAACCCATCAGAAGGGGTTGCAGCGTCTTCTGTAAAAATGTAGATTATAGCAACATGAGTACAAAGGTACTCAGCAAGACTTACATCAGATCCTACATACATGCTTAGTATCAAGAAGGGTTGGTGGAGTTATTGCAGCAAGCCAGCTTTGACTCTTGGCTAGGCTATCCTACGATACTCCAACTTGAAATGGTTTTGCGCACACGAGTCCACTACTCACCAATTCAATACACTACCGAGGATCCGCCTCCGTCTTCCCACGGAAGAGCCATCCTCGGCACTCACTCTTATCTTGAGGCTTTTAGTAGTTTCCATTTACTTGTCTATGAACTGTATAGGCAACCAAGTAGTCCTTTACCGCGGACGCGGCTATTCGAATAGATCATGTTAACCCTGCAGGGGTGTACTTCTTCATACATGTTTCCACCACTTAGCGTCTGCACACGACATGTGCTCGGCAGACTTCAAGCGAAAGCCGACGTGGGTGTAGACCACGACCTACCTAAACACTTAAGCCTCTAGTCCAGGTTTATCGCCTATTCAGGTTCCATCCGCAGGGAGTCCGGCCGAGGTTTCCCATACGGCCCCGAACGATGTGAACAGGGTTCCCGAGATACCTAACGGGTATTCGGTACACCCGGCCACGTACCTACCGCATCACAGCCCACCCCTACGGTTAGCGCTGTCCACGGCCTCCAGTAGGCTACAAACACCAGAAACTACTTGCAACTCCTGGACAGAGAGCTAGGGTGAATAAGAAGTCGAGCGGGGTCATATTTCAGGGCCCAATGCATGGTAGTAGCTGTGTCTTAAATCACACATACAGATCTCAGTGCTTAAGGTCGGCTTCAATGAAACAACCCACCATGTACTCCTACATGGCCTCTCATCGATACCTTTACCAAATCGTGTTCACCACACCACTCTCATTACCGACATAACATTTCACTCTAGCCCATCACCCAGATGAACCAGACCTGACACGACTCTAAGCATAGCAGGCATAGCAAGGTAGGAACAACACATACATATGGCTCAATCAACTCCTACACATGCTAGTGGGTTTCATCTAGTTACTGTGGCAATGACAGGTCATGCAGAGGAAATGGGTTCAACTACCGTAGCACACAGCAGTTTGAAACGCGTTGTCTTAATGCAGTAAAAGAGAGCAAGAGCGAGAACATGGGATTGTATCGATGTCATCAATGGCTGGTTGCTTGCCTGATGGTTCGATGCACGGATACGGTTCTTCGTTAGGGTAATCACGGTACTCCTCGGAGGCAGAACCTGTCGCAAAGGACATCGATACACAACATCACCAAACGATGTGCAACAATATGATGCATGCATGAAACATGGCAATATGAGTGTGTTGGGCTAATGCAACTAAAACCAGAAGGGTTTGAACAAATTTGAATCAAGGATTCAAATTTCAAATTCAAATATGGCCTTTTAAAGTGCTTTTCCTTGTTCTGCTTGAAACATCAATTTAACTTGTTTGATCATGCATGAAAATAGTACAGATGGATAGATTGGATTTTTCTGATCATTTTTCATATATAATTTGTCCAATTTGGAGTTACAGAATAAAAGTTATGAATTTTTGAAGTTTAAATAATATTCTGGAATTTCCTGATTTAAATTAAATCCAGAAATATAATTATTGCGCCAGCATGACGTCAGCATGACGTCAGTGGTCAACTGCGGCTGGCTGGAGTCAAACCTGACGTGTGGGGCCCACACGTCAGTGACAGGGGGGTTAAACAGAGTTAGTTTAATCCTAATTACTAATTAGTGGCGCTGGGGCCCACTAGTCAGTGTCAGGGGGTTAACTAACAGTGGTTAGCGCTAATCCTAATTAGCTACAGGGCTGGGCCAACCTGTCAGGGACTCAGGGGGGTTCCTGCCGTGGTCAAAGTGGGTCAAACCCACCGGCGACGTGACGCCGGCGAGGCCCGAGACGGCGGCGCGATGCGGGATCGTGCTACAGGGCACGGGCGAGGCCGTTCTTGGGCTCGTTGGAGAGCTCTTGCTCCCGCGCGTCGAACGGTGGTGGTGGCTGGGCCTAAGGTGGCCGGAGTCGACGGCGGCGAGCTCGGCTGCGGCCGCCGGAGTTCGGGTGCGGTCGGAGTCGGCGTTGCAGGGGGTTTGGGGAGGCGTTGGTGCGTGCTGCGTGCTCCTAGTGAGGCGTGGAGCACGATAGGGTGCTCGGTTGGGCGCTACGGTGATCGTGGCCACGACGGCGACATTGCTGGCGGCGTGGAGCTCTCGGCCAAGGTGGGGCTAAGGCCTAGAGGTCGAAAGAGACCAGGGGAGAAGGGGAAAACGACTCAGGGGCTCACCGCGGTTGCAGTGGGCGTCGAAGCGGGCTCGGAGACGCGCTGGAGACGGCGAATTCGACGGCGATGATGGTCGGAGCCCGAAGAGGGGAACGGCGACGTGGCGGCGATGCAGGGCTTCCGGAGGCCCGTGGAGCGGTGGGGAGGAAGAGGGGGTTGTGGCGGAGCTTCTGAGCTAGTCGGGGGAGCGAGGGGTGGCCGGAGACGGCTGCTAAGGCGAACGGCGGCGACGGTGGTGTTCGGCCGTGTGAGAGAGAGAGCGAGGGAGAGGAGGGGAGAGCCGAGGGAGAGTGAGAGAGAGCAGGGGGGAGGCGTGGCGTCGTCCAGGGCATCGAGGCGAGGAGGGGAGGGCAGGCAGGCAGGGAGAGAGGTGGCGTGGCGCGGTGGCGGGCGCGCGCGCCGGCCACACTCCCCTCCCTCTGTCGGGACGAAGACGACAGAGGAGGGAGGCGGCTGGGCCGCCTGCTGGCTGGGCCGGCCAGCTGGATGGGCTGCACAGTGGAGGAGCCCAGGTAAGCTTCTCCCTTTTATTTTTTTCTGTTTTTCTAATTTCTGACATTTGTTTTGATTTAAAAAATATATTAAATCATTTATTTAACTTATGCCAAATTTTTCAGGGGCTAGATATATTATTCCAGAGCTCCTTTATAATTGGCATAATATTTGGACATATATTAATATATATAGAAATATATTTCCAAAGCAAATATTTATGCATTAATTCCAAATGCCCAAAATAAATGTCCATGAGCCACTAAAAATATTGGTTTGATTTTTATCTCTGTCCAATATTTTCAGAGATCAACATGAGCATTTTCTTGGACCCTTTTGGAGAAATTTTTATTTGGGTCATTTTCAAAATGATTCTGAGGGTTTCACAGATCCCCATTTCAATGTTTCTGATGAAAGAGTAAACATGATGCAACACTCTAATGCATGACTAGCTAGGGTGTGACACACATAAACGAACCCCAGTGTTCATTAATCGTGGAAATCACTCCGGGACCCCAAAACAGCGAGTACTAGTCCATGAAATGGGCAAGAATCGGCCAAAATTGCCAGTCTTGATGACCGACACGTAAACGCACCCCAGGGTTCATTAATCGTGGAAATCACTCTGGAACCCCAAAACAGTGAGTAATAGTACATGAAACGGGCCAGAATCAGCCAAAACTGCCAGTGTTGATGACCGACACATAAGTGCACCTTCGGGTTCAATAACTATGGAAATCGCTTCGGGACCCCAATATGGTGAGTAATAATCCAAGAAATGGGCCAGAATTCGCCAAAACTGCGAGTGTTGATGACCGACACATAAACGCACCCCAGTGTTCATTAATCGTGGAAATCACTCCGGGACCCCAAA
>NW_021266224.1:15060-16343 GCF_002162155.2 Triticum dicoccoides
CCTACATACATGCTTAGTATCAAGAAGGGTTGGTGGAGTTATTGCAGCAAGCCAGCTTTGACTCTTGGCTAGGCTATCCTACGATACTCCAACTTGAAATGGTTTTGCGCACACGAGTCCACTACTCACCAATTCAATACACTACCGAGGATCCGCCTCCGTCTTCCCACGGAAGAGCCATCCTCGGCACTCACTCTTATCTTGAGGCTTTTAGTAGTTTCCATTTACTTGTCTATGAACTGTATAGGCAACCAAGTAGTCCTTTACCGCGGACGCGGCTATTCGAATAGATCATGTTAACCCTGCAGGGGTGTACTTCTTCATACATGTTTCCACCACTTAGCGTCTGCACACGACATGTGCTCGGCAGACTTCAAGCGAAAGCCGACGTGGGTGTAGACCACGACCTACCTAAACACTTAAGCCTCTAGTCCAGGTTTATCGCCTATTCAGGTTCCATCCGCAGGGAGTCCGGCCGAGGTTTCCCATACGGCCCCGAACGATGTGAACAGGGTTCCCGAGATACCTAACGGTTATTCGGTACACCGTGCCACGTACCTACCGCATCACAGCCCACCCCTACGGTCAGCGCTGTCCACGGCCTCCAGTAGACTACAAACACCAGAAACTACTTGCAACTCCTGGACAGAGAGTTAGGGTGAATAAGAAGTCGAGCGGGGTCATATTTCAGGGCCCAATGCATGGTAGTAGCTGTATCTTAAATCACACATACAGATCTCAGTGCTTAAGGTCGGCTTCAATGAAACAACCCACCATGTACTCCTACATGGCCTCTCATCGATACCTTTACCAAATCGTGTTCACCTCACCACTCTTGTTACCGACATAATCATTTCACTCTAGCCCATCACCCAGATGAACCAGACCTGACACGACTCTAAGCATAGCAGGCATAGCAAGGTAGGAACAACACATACATATGGCTCAATCAACTCCTACACATGCTAGTGGGTTTCATCTAGTTACTGTGGCAATGACAGGTCATGCAGAGGAAATGGGTTCAACTACCGTAGCACACAGCAGTTTGAAACGCGTTGTCTTAATGCAGTAAAAGAGAGCAGGAGCGAGAACATGGGATTGTATCGATATGATCAAATGGTTGGTTGCTTGCCTGATGGGTCGATGCACTGATACGGTTCTTCGTTAGGGTAATCACGGTACTCCTCGGAGGCAGAACCTGTCGCAAAGGACACCGATACACAACCATCACCAAACAATGTGCAACAATATGATGCATGCATGAAACATGGCAATATGAGTGT
>NW_021266225.1:0-1707 GCF_002162155.2 Triticum dicoccoides
ATACATGGAAAGTTGTTGTTCGGTTTCCGGGAAAAGTTTGGGTTTTTCTGGTATTGTACCGGGAAGCTTCCAGAAGGTTCCGAAGGATTACGGAGGGGTCCGGAGGTCCGGAAATTGTTCCACAACGTCCAATACAGAAGCATGGGCTGTAAGGGGGCGCCCTAGCCTTAATGGGCCAGGGGCACCAGCCCCCCAAGGCCCATGCGCATGGGAGAGGGGAAACCCTAAGGGGGAGGGCCTCCACTTGACTTGGGAGGCACTCCTCACCCCCTTGGCCGCCGCCCCATCCCTAGATGGGATCTAAGGGGGCCGGCCCCCTTCTCTCCCCACCTATAAATAGTGGAGGGGTGGGAGGGCAGCCGCACCCCAAGTTCTGGCGCAGCCCTCCCCCTCTCCCAAGTACTCCTCCTCTCCCGCGATGCTTGGCGAAGCCCTGTAGGATTGCCACACTCCTCCACCACCGCCACGCCATTGTGCTGCTGCTGGATGGAGTCTTCCCCAACCTCTCCCTCTCTCCTTGCTGGATCAAGGCATGAGAGACGTCACCGGGCTGTACGTGTGTTGAACGCGGAGGTGCCGTCCGTTCGGCACTAGGATCTCCGGTGATTTGGATCACGACGAGTACGACTCCTTCAACCCCATTCTCTTGAACTCTTCCGGTAAGCGATCTACAAGGGTATGTAGATACACTCTCCTTCCCCTCGTTGCTAGTCTCTCCATAGATAGATCTTGGTGCCTCATAGGAAAATTTTGAATTTCTGCTACGTTCCCCAACAGTTTTTGGCAATGAAGTTACCATCAAGCAATTTATGGACTAGTGCTACGTATCTAGTATAATTTGGGCTGATAGAGTGACTGGTTTTGAAGGCCTCAACATCTTCTATGAATGAGACAAGATAACCTTTCTCCTCACAATTAAGCTTGGAGTCATAGCTGTAGTATGTGTTATCTACTACCTTCCGAGTATTTCTTGAAGATAAGAAAGAAGCAGACAATTATAATTAAATGAGTTTAGTACCAATGAACACGAAATATTTTTAAATTAACAACATAAATAATTGAACTTAACAAATTAGTTTGCCAAACTCACATCTAGGCAAAACTGGAGGCATATCCACATCCACCCAGATGTCGATATTATCATCATCATCATAATCTTCGGGATGAATATGAAAACTTATTCGCATTCCCTCCTCAAATCCATATGCCTTGCAGAGAGCTTCCCAATTAGAGCAACCGAAATGGGAGCGATCAACCGCATTGTACAGCTTAACCAGAAACTCATAACCATGTTTAGTTCTTAAGTGAGCCCTCCTCGTCTCCACATTCTCAAAGTCATCTAAACCAAAACTAAGCTTCTCCGATGCATATGGTCTAGCATGGCACGGGATTGACTAATCGAATTCAAAAAAATCCATAAATTACACATTGAACAAAAGAAGCATAAGTGATGATATTAATTACGATGAAATGCTTGTCATTGCATACCGTACAAACATCAAAGGTCTCTTCCAGCTTCACGGTGAAAAACCTATGATTTGCAGGCGAGGAAACCTGTCGCACAAACCCCGGCCATCGTAGCAGTACCCGCACTCTGGTATCCCATCGTCATCAGACATCTCCTGTGTTCAAAATTCAAAGATTATAACTCGACAACAAAACCCAAAAAATCCAGCATGACCTTTGCTACAAAAGGACATATCAAGC
>NW_021266226.1:0-1112 GCF_002162155.2 Triticum dicoccoides
AACGGGCTAGCATCGGCAAAAAGTGTGAGTGTTGATGACCAACACGTAAACGCACCCCGCGGTTTGTTAGTCGTGGAAATCACGTCGAGACCCCAAAACATTGCGTAATAGTGCCCGAAACGGGCCAGAATCGGCCAAAACTATGAGTGTTGATGACCGACACGTAAGCGCACCTTGGGGTTCAACAACTATGGAAATCACTTCGGGGCCCCTAAACAGTGAGTAAATAGTCCATGAAATTGGCCAGAATCAGCCAAAACTATGAGTGTTAATGACCGACACGTAAATGCACCCCGGGGTTCATAAATCGTGGAAATCACTCTGGGACCCCCAAAACTGAGTGATAGACCAAGAAACGGGCCAGAATCGGCCCAACTGCAATTGTTGATGACCTACACTTAAACGCACCTTGGGGATCAACAACCATGGAAATCGTTTTAGGTGTAATACTCCACGAAACTGGTCAGAGTCGAAAAAACCGTGAGTGCTGATAATCGACACATAAGCGCACCTGGGGGTTCGTTAATCGTGGAAATTACTCCGGGGCCCCAAAGCAATCATTAATAGTCCACGAAACGGGCCAGAATCGGCCAAAACTGCTAGTGTTGATGACCCACATGTAAACACACTCTATGGTTCGTTAATCATGGAAATCACTACGGGACCCCAAAACAGTGAGTAATAGTCGATGAAACGGGCCAGAATCGGCCGAAACTATGACTGTCGATGACCGACATGTAAACGCACCTTGGGGTCCAACCACTATGGAATCGCTTCGGGACCCCTAAATGATGAGTAATAGTCCACGAATCGCGTCATAATTGGCCAAAACTGTGAGTGTTGACAACACAGACACAAACGCACCCCGGGGATTGTAAATCGTGGAAATCGCTCAGGGAAGCCAAAACGGTGAGTAATAGTGCACGAAACGGACCAAAAATTGGCCAAAATTGTGAGTGTCATTGACCGACATGAAAACGCACCACGGGGTTCGTAAATCATGGAAATCACTCCGGGACCCCCAAAACTAAGTAATACTCTAAGAAACGGGCCAGAATCGGCCCAAACTGCGATTGTTGATGACCTACACTTAAGCGCACCTTGGGGTTCAA
>NW_021266227.1:0-1271 GCF_002162155.2 Triticum dicoccoides
GTAGTCAACTCCTTGAACTTGTCGGAAAACATCTTAACGACAAGTCGAGCTTTCTTAATGGTGACATTTACCATCATTGTCCGTCTTCCTTTTGAAATCCATCTGTACTCATTAGCCTTACGACCATCGAGCCGTTCTGCCAAAGTCTACACTTTGTTTTCATACATGGATCCTCTCTCGGATTTTATGGCCTCAAGCCATTTATCGGAATCCGGGCCCACCATCGCTTCTCCATAGCTCGTAGGTTCATTGTTGTCTAGCAACATGACCTTCAAGACAGGATTACGTACCACTCCGAAGTAGTACGTGTCCTTGTCGTCCTACGAGGTTTGGTAGTGACTTGATCCGAAGTTTCATGATCAATATCATAAGCTTCCACTTCAATTGGTGTAGGTGCCACAGGAACAACTTCCTGTGCCCTGCCACACACTAGTTGAAGAGACGGTTCAATAACCTCATCAAGTCTCCACCATCCTCCCACTCAACTCTTTCGAGAGAAACCTTTCCTCGAGAAAGGACCTGATTCAAGAAACAATCCATATTGCTTTTGGATCTGAATTAGGAGGTATACCCAACTGTTTTGGGTGTCCTATGAAGATGCATTTTATCCGCTTTGGGTTCGAGCTTAATCCTGAAACTTTTTCACATAAGCGTCGCAGCCCCAAACCTTTAAGAAACGACAACTTAGGTTTCTCTAAACCATAATTCATACGGTGTCATCTCAACGGAGATACGTGGTGCCCTATTTAAAGTGAATGTGGTTGTCTCTAATGCCTAACCCATGAACGATAGTGGTAATTCGATAAGAGACATCATGGTACGCACCATATCCAATAGGGTGCAACTATGATGTTCGGACACACCATCACACTATGGTGTTCCAGGCGGTATTAATTGCGAAACAATTTCCACAATGTCTTAATTGTGTGCCAAAACTCGTAACTCAGATACTCATCTCTATGATCATATCATAGACATTTTATCCTCTTGTCACAATGATCTTCTACTTCACTCTGAATTTATTTGAACCATTCAATAATTCAGACTTGTGTTTCATCAAGTAAATATTCTCAACATCTACTCGAATCATCTGTGAAGTAAGAACATAACGACATTCACTGCATGCCTCAGCATTCATTGGACTGCACACATCAAAATGTGTTACTTCCAACAAGTTGCTATCTTGTTCCATCTTACTGAAACCGAGGCTTTTCAGTCATCTTGCCCATGTGGTATGATTTGCATATCTCAAGTGATTCAAAATCAAGTGA
>NW_021266228.1:0-1361 GCF_002162155.2 Triticum dicoccoides
AGGGCTCAAACAACTCCTACTCATGCTAGTGGGTTTCATCTATTTACTGTGGCAATGACAGGTCATGCAAAGGATAAAGGGGTTCAGCTACCGCAGCAGGTAACAGATGAATCGTTGTTGTCCTAATGCAGTAAAAGAGAGCAGGAGCGAGAGAGTGGGATTGTATCGGAATGAACAAGGGGGTTTTGCTTGCCTGGCACTTCTGAAGATAGCATTGAGTCTTCATCAGTGTCAACGATCACATCATCGGTATCACGTCTATCGAGAGGGGACAAATACCGGCAACACAGAAGGGAACACAATCAATGCAATGCACAATATGATGCATGATCATGACATGGCAAAATGAATGTGTGTTGGGCTAATGCAACTAAAACCAGATTAAATGGAGTTGGTTTGAATCTAAAATTCAAATTCAAACTCCATATGTGATTACTCAAATGCCCTTTATATGATTTGTGCTAAACAGCAGCTATAAGTTGTTCTAACATGCATGAAAATGGTACAGATGGATTCCTTGAATTTTTCTGATAATTTTTCATATATAATTTATTTAATTTGGAGTTACGGTTAATTTTCTATGATTTATTGAAGTTTTAGTTATTTTCTGGAATTTCAGAATTAAGTTAAATCCAGAAAATGAGTTATGACATCAGCACTGCGTCATGCTTGCATCAGCAAGTCAACAGGGCTGCCCCGGGTCAAACCTGACCAGTGGGGCCCACTGGTCAGTGACACACCGCTGGCATGAGTCACTGACGTATGGGGCCAGTCAAAAGCCACGTCAGCAAGTCAAACTGACATCGGGGCCCACATGTCAGTGAGATAGAGAGCTAACAGGGGGTTATTTAACTTAACCCGTGTTTTTAACAGCAGCGGTCCCACATGTCATGCACAAGGGTTTAATTAACTGAGTGATTAGCACCTAACCTAATGCTCCACGTCAGCTAGTGACGCCGGCGACCACGGCGACGGCGAGACCTCGCCGGAGTTGCTCGGGACGGCGCTACAGGCTGCGGTTGGGCACCCTGAGGGCACCAGGAGGGAGCCCGTGCTCCTGCGCATCCAGCGGAGGCAGCGGAAGGTCGCGGGGCGGCCGGGGCTGACGGCGGCGAGCTCGGCAGCGGCGGCCGGAGCTCGGGTTTGGGCGGAGCGAGGGTTCGGGGCGCTAGAGGGCTGGCTGAGGGGCTATGCGGACTCCTGGGGCAGCTAGGAGCACGCTAGGCTCGTCGGACTGGCCGCAACAGCACGTCAGTGCCACGCCCGGCGTCCATGGCGGACGGCGGCGCTCGGTACGGTGGCTAGCATGGCTACTGCACGGGAAAACCAACGGGGAGAGAGGGGAAACGTAGGAGAGCTCA
>NW_021266229.1:0-1199 GCF_002162155.2 Triticum dicoccoides
AAAAGACCTGTGGGTTAGGGCCCAATCAAAAGAACACCGTTGAAATGATTTAAAGAGATATTGCACCGGTTGAATTAAAAGGCTTGAATGAGATAACAACCTCGAAAGAGCTTGAACGAATGCAGAGTGGAAACACGAATCTTCGAGATATCTTGAGCACTCCGGAATAACAAATAGCGAGAAGTAGAATGATAATGAGGTGCACCGGTATGAGAAGACATTGAAATGAGGAAAAAGGTATGATCAACAAAACTTGACTTGAATCCACCGGAGAAGAGAAAGGAATGAGGAATGACGAACTAGTAGAACATCTTCTTGAGAACCACCGGGTAAGAACATTGACGGAAAAAAAGAATGGAGAAACTTCCCATCAATAAAATGGATACTTGAAGAAGAAATCTTAGTCCTTGAAGAAAAAGGGGTGGGAGGGCGGGAAAACAAAAACAACTTGGGACGGATGAAACAAACACCGTTGAGAAAACTGAGAGGTGATCTTGCGAATGTTGAAATGATCGGATCCACTTGAAAAGAAGCACACCGGTTGGAAAGAATTGACATGACAATCTCGATGATCGAAAGGATTAGCACTCCCATAGAAATATGAGAACACCATTTAAGAAAGGTATGGAATCAACACTTGACTTCGAAGCAACTCGAATACCACAACTCAAAACAAAACAAAAGGATTGGCTTGCAAAATAAGCTAGAACAAACATATGATAGAGATTTCGTCCGAAGTTTTCGTGGTGGGGCCTACACGGGCTCGATCGTACAGCACCATCATGTACAAGGCAGTGCACATGACATACGAAGCGTCCCCGAGTCGGCATAGCCAAGGACTCTTTAAGACACAACGAGACCACTGTAAAACCAACCGTGAATAGGCGGACCACTAGACGTCGAACCCCAATTTCATATCATACATCCGTCGGAAAGATATCCTAAGAGCTACTTGAATTCCCACCTATGAAACTCCCGAAATTTTCCGGTTATGCAATCAGGTGTTGGGGATACAGGGGAAGCATAATATCTCACCCAAAACTAACAAATCCTACATCCAGCTGTATCCATCCTTCAACACATAACCAAGAAACCTTCGGAAATCATCTACCTCAACCTTCGAAAAGCATCCGTTATACAAGTCATGGCAATACTCCCGTACTCACCTCAGTACTGGGTTATCGGGGTTATCTCACCAA
>NW_021266230.1:0-2793 GCF_002162155.2 Triticum dicoccoides
TCCGGTATATGCCAGGATCACTTCCGGGAGCACAAGGGTATCTCCAGGCTATCTATGCTGACCCCACTCAGGAGGATTCACGGACTCGCACCACTGCTGAGATGCTCGAGGATAAGGACCGTGAAAATCGGGCCTTAAGGTTAGAGCTCTTCAATACCCGTGCTGACCACTGGGCCACTTTGACTCGGTTCGCACCGGCGGTGCAAGCTGGATTCTCAGATATGCGCGATCTCTATCCTGTGAGATCTGCTCTGCCAGACGTGATGGTTTGGCGTGATGTAGGAGGCATCACCCCACCTCGCGGGCCCCGCAGGCCACCGTCTGTTGGTCCAAGGCCTCATCCTAGCCCCTATGGTCCACAAGCTCCGCGAGACCGTCTGTTTCCAGATGATCATGTTGAGCTTCCAGGCTATGGAGGTGACTTCTACGAGGACTACTACGGATCGGTCTGAGTCAGTGGTAGTATCACTAGTTCGCACTAGCTGTGTCGTCTATCGTCCCGCGTGACCGTGGGATATGACCTAGTTTGTACTCCTTCCGGAGGTGTAGAAAAATAATGTATAGGAGCTTGGAATGCCTCCGATGAGATGTAATCCTCTTTTCACCGTAATAGTACTTGTTTGGTCTTGTACTAAACCTTGTATGGTGTGTATGACGATGGAATAAAGAAGCAGTTTCTGTATTTACCATGTCATACGGATGATCATCTTGCATTTCGAGTTATTCCTTACATTTTACCCTATGTCGGAATTTTATCAGCCTGACTAAATCATTGTCTTGTTTACCTAGGATGGTCAACACGCGCGCTAACCCTGCTTCTCAAGAGCAGGCCGAAGGCAGTGAAGCCAGGGATGCAAATCTGCCTCATCCTCCTTCACTAGCCGAGGTTATGATGGAAGCTGAGAGAAACAAGCGGGAGACCAACCGTTTGTTGGAGCGTATTGAACAGAACACAGCACACCATCAGAGGACTAACGTGGTGTCACTCAGTGATTTCATCAAATTACATCCACCCACGTTCCACCACTCTGTTGAGCCTCTCGACGCTGATGACTGGCTTCGCAGTATCTCTCATAAACTGCGTTCCGCGTTGGTAGCGGAGGCTGACAAGGTCACCTTTGCTGCATATCATCTTGAAGGCCCCGCCAGTCTATGGTGGGAGAATTATGGAGCTATGTGCCCAGCGGGCCATGTCACTACTTGGGCTGAATTCAGCGAGGCTTTCCGTGAACATCACATTCCGGAGGGTCTCATGGACCGTAAACGTGAAGAATTTTGCAGTTTCACCCAAGGCCGACTTTCTGTGGATGCTTACAGCAGGGAGTTTGGTAATCTCGCACGATATGCAACCGAGGAAGTGTCTACTGATGCCAAGAAGCAAGCAAGGTTCCGTAAGGGCCTTAGTCCTGAGCTTCGCCGTGACCTCCGTCTGCATGAGTGCACAACTTTTCAGAAACTTGTCAACAAAGCCATCAGTGTCAAAACTGGTCAGACTGACTATGACGCAACACGCAAGCATGGCCGTGACATGGGTTGCTCATCCGGTGCTGGTCCTCAGAAGCGCCGCGTGTGGGTACCCAACACCGCCCTGCCACCCAGGTTTACACCAAGGCCATCCTTCCAGGCGCCTCGCCCCGTTCAACAGTCTGCTCCAGCCAAGCCCTATGGGGGTCCAACTAACAATGCTCCTCCACGTACCAGTTCCGTGACTTGTTTCAAGTGTGGGGAATCTGGTCACTATATGCGTGAGTGCCCCCAGACCAACCCCAACCAGTCTGCTAAAGCTGTTGGCCGTGGCAAGCCGACAGGAAAAATATTCCACGCCAAGCCGGTCACCGCTTCACGTGGCCATGTCAACTGTATCTCTGCCGAAGAAGCTCAAGAGGATCCCAACGTTGTTCTCGGTACGCTTCTTGTTAACTGCCACCCGGCATCTGTTCTTTTCGATACAGGAGCCTCTCATTCTTTTATATCCGAAAGTTATGCTCGTTTGCATAACGTTGCATTCTGTGACATGCCATCCACTATGGAAATCTCTACCCCTGGTTCTAGATGGCAGACCTCTAGGGTAAGTTATGGAAATGAAATCCAAGTCGACAGACTTGTTTTCCTCGCGTCTTTGATAGCCCTTAAATCTTCAGATATTAATATCATTCTGGGTATGGACTGGATGTCGACTCATCATGCCCAAATCGATTGCTTCTCTAGGACTGTTCAACTCACCCATCCTTCGGGAAAGATAGTCAATGTCTTGACCCGAATAGCCAAGCGACAATTATATTCTCTTAACGCCAGCCCTTTGCCAGACCTTGAGGACGTTCCGGTAGTCCGTGACTTCCCGGATGTCTTTCCAGAGGAATTGCCAGGTGTTCCACCTGACAGGGATGTCGAGTTTGTAATAGACCTCATTCCAGGAACCGTTCCGATTGCTAGAAGACCTTATAAGATGGCACCCCTAGAACTAGCCGAGCTTAAGAAACAACTCGATGAGTCCTTGAAAAAGGGTTTCATCCGACCTAGCTCTTCTCCGTGGGCTTGCCCCGTCCTATTCGTCAAGAAGAAGGATGGTACGGACCGGATGGTTGTAGATTACCGACCTGTTAATTTGGTCACAATCAAGAACAAATATCCACTTCCCAGGATCAACGACCTGTACGATCAGCTCGCTGGATCCTCAGTCTTCTCCAAAATGGATTTGAGGTTGGGCTACCATCAAATCAAAATCAGAAACGGGGACATTCCTAAAACGGCCTTTGTTACCCGTTATGGCCAATACGAGTACACCGTCATGTC
>NW_021266231.1:0-446 GCF_002162155.2 Triticum dicoccoides
TTTTCTAAAACAACATAATATGGAAAAATAATTTGCTTGATTTTTTAGAAACATTTAATAATTTTTTAAAAAATGTTCATGCAGTGTAAAAAAAGTTTTCTCAACTTTTACAAAATGTTTTTACCACTCAAAAACAATATATATGACATTTAAAAATAGTTACTCTTTTAAAAAAATACATGATATTTTTTTAAAATGTTATACAATGTAAGCAAACGTTTGTGTAATTCAAAAAATGTTTCACATCATTCAAAAGAATGTACGTTACATTAAAAATTGTTTTCAAGAAAATGCGAAGAAACCTGTTGTAAAATAGTGAAAATGCCGATAAAAACACAATCCAAAAAAAAAAACTCGTGCGTACCTACAGTATTGGGCAGTCCAATAGAACCATGTGTAAGCGAGACCTATTAGGACTCGCAATAGGTGAGAAATAGCATTTACGG
>NW_021266232.1:0-1434 GCF_002162155.2 Triticum dicoccoides
GGGGGGGGGGTTGGGGGGTTTTGTAGGGTTATTTTAGGGGTTTCATATATTGTGTTAGCTAGCTCTCCGGCTTTATTGATGACGTGGTCAAGAAAGAATCCAGCCAATTCCTCTTGGATTACTCATATGCGATCTTGTGGTAGGGGTTCATTCCGCATCTCCCACATCTAATTTGAATAAGGGGTCAATACATATATATGAATAGAACTCAACAGAAATGATGGTAATAAAATAACCTCGTGAATATTTTTGCTTACGCACTTCATATTGTCTTTTAGAGTAGCCCCACCTATTCTTGGCCGTCGCGTTGTAGATGAACTCGCAGACGTAGTATCCACAATAATTATTCCCGGCTTCCTGCCACAAGCACTTTACGAGAAATAGAGGTCAATCAAACTGATAATGAAACATTATAAATGGCATTGATGAAAGTAGCTAGAATCAACGGGAGATGCGCGGAACTAGCTAGCTAGTAGTAGTGACTTTCGGGTATTTCCATCGCAGATCCCGCGGCAGTCCCGAAACTTGTGCGGTGAATACTTTCCAAACCCTGCGAGACAAAGAAAACAATTACCTGAGATCATGAAATGAACAAAGTTGCTGATATGGTGCGATAATGATTGATTCAACTTACTTCTCGAGCATTTTAGACATGTCCGCATAGTCCTCGCGATCTTTTCGTCTCGAGCCTAAGACGTTTACTAGTCCCTGCTCAAGCTTAATCTCCAGGAGAATATAGTGGAACCTGCGCACGCATGCATAACTCATTAATTACATTAATTACTATAACCTTGAGTAATAAGTAAGGGAAACCGAATATGCACAAGACAGTAACACTCACTTGAAGTTGTAAGGAAAGAGTATTATATCTTTATTCTGATTTATTACCAACGATCATAGCAAGTTGTCCTCGGTTTCTTTGGCATGAAATGTAACCATAAATTCATCTATGAGATTGCGTTAATGAACCCAATATCATACATTTCAGCTTTTCTGCATTCGATGATCTTCAATCTGCATAATATAGTGAGGATAATTATACATACATGCAATGAAAGAGCTGAGCTATATATAGAGACTTAATGACAGAAGTAGTACTTACAGACAGTAGCAAATGACCGTTAATTTATCGAGGGCCTTTAGATTCAAAAACTAAAAGAACTCCTCAAATGGAACATACAACTCCTCAATTCCAACGAGGTCATGCTGATCCTCTTTAACTTTCGGCGTCACAGTATCGATTTTCGTCCCAGCTGACTGTTTTCTGCAGGTTTCCATGAACCAATCATGGAATCTTCGCATCATCGTTGTTAGAGTAGTTTCATCTTTGACGAGAGGCTTCCCGTACTTGTATTTGAATTCATCCACCTCCATTATATCAAAATGTGCATCGTCGCCGTGCATGTAATCTGTAGGATTGGTACCGGGCAAGAT
>NW_021266233.1:0-1434 GCF_002162155.2 Triticum dicoccoides
GGGGGGGGGGTTGGGGGGTTTTGTAGGGTTATTTTAGGGGTTTCATATATTGTGTTAGCTAGCTCTCCGGCTTTATTGATGACGTGGTCAAGAAAGAATCCAGCCAATTCCTCTTGGATTACTCATATGCGATCTTGTGGTAGGGGTTCATTCCGCATCTCCCACATCTAATTTGAATAAGGGGTCAATACATATATATGAATAGAACTCAACAGAAATGATGGTAATAAAATAACCTCGTGAATATTTTTGCTTACGCACTTCATATTGTCTTTTAGAGTAGCCCCACCTATTCTTGGCCGTCGCGTTGTAGATGAACTCGCAGACGTAGTATCCACAATAATTATTCCCGGCTTCCTGCCACAAGCACTTTACGAGAAATAGAGGTCAATCAAACTGATAATGAAACATTATAAATGGCATTGATGAAAGTAGCTAGAATCAACAGGAGATGCGCGGAACTAGCTAGCTAGTAGTAGTGACTTTCGGGTATTTCCATCGCAGATCCCGCGGCAGTCCCGAAACTTGTGCGGTGAATACTTTCCAAACCCTGCGAGACAAAGAAAACAATTACCTGAGATCATGAAATGAACAAAGTTGCCGATATGGTGCGATAATGATTGATTCAACTTACTTCTCGAGCATTTTAGACATGTCCGCATAGTCCTCGCGATCTTTTCGTCTCGAGCCTAAGACGTTTACTAGTCCCTGCTCAAGCTTAATCTCCAGGAGAATATAGTGGAACCTGCGCACGCATGCATAACTCATTAATTACATTAATTACTATAACCTTGAGTAATAAGTAAGGGAAACCGAATATGCACAAGACAGTAACACTCACTTGAAGTTGTAAGGAAAGAGTATTATATCTTTATTCTGATTTATTACCAACGATCATAGCAAGTTGTCCTCGGTTTCTTTGGCATGAAATGTAACCATAAATTCATCTATGAGATTGCGTTAATGAACCCAATATCATACATTTCAGCTTTTCTGCATTCGATGATCTTCAATCTGCATAATATAGTGAGGATAATTATACATACATGCAATGAAAGAGCTGAGCTATATATAGAGACTTAATGACAGAAGTAGTACTTACAGACAGTAGCAAATGACCGTTAATTTATCGAGGGCCTTTAGATTCAAAAACTAAAAGAACTCCTCAAATGGAACATACAACTCCTCAATTCCAACGAGGTCATGCTGATCCTCTTTAACTTTCGGCGTCACAGTATCGATTTTCGTCCCAGCTGACTGTTTTCTGCAGGTTTCCATGAACCAATCATGGAATCTTCGCATCATCGTTGTTAGAGTAGTTTCATCTTTGACGAGAGGCTTCCCGTACTTGTATTTGAATTCATCCACCTCCATTATATCAAAATGTGCATCGTCGCCGTGCATGTAATCTGTAGGATTGGTACCGGGCAAGAT
>NW_021266234.1:0-1220 GCF_002162155.2 Triticum dicoccoides
GATCGAATCTCGGGCAAGTAACATACCGATAGACAAAGGGAATTGAATACGGGATTGATTAAGTCCTTGACATCGTGGTTCATCCGATGAGATCATCGTGGAACATGTGGGAGCCATCATGGGTATCCAGATCCTGCTGTTGGTTATTGACCGGAGAACGTCTCGGTCATGTCTGCATGTCTCCCGAACCCGTAGGGTCTACACACTTAAGGTTCGATGACGCTAGGGTTATAAAGGAAGTTTGTATGTGGTTACCGAATGTTGTTCGGAGTCCCGGATGAGATCCCGGACGTCACGAGGAGTTCCGGAATGGTCCGGAGGTAAAGATTTATATATGGGAAGTCCTATTTTGGCCACCGGAAAATGTTCGGGATTTTTCGGTATTGTACCGTGAAGGTTCTAGAAGGTTCTGGAGTGGGGCCCACCTGCATGGGGGCACCCACATGAACGTGGGTAGTGGGGGCAAGGCCCCACACCCCTGGTCAAGGCGCACCAGGATCCCCCCTTAGAAGGAATAAGACATATCCCGAAGGGATAAGATCAAGATCCCTAAAAAGGGGGGATAACAATCGGTGGGGAAGGAAATGATGGGATTTCTTTCCGCCCACCTTGGCCAACGCCCCAATGGACTTGGAGGGCAAGAAACCAGCCCCTCCACCCCTATATATAGTGGGGAGACGCATGGGAGCTTCAGACGAAGTTCTGGCACAGCCCTACCTCTCTTCCTACTCCTCCTCGGTGCTTGGCGAAGCCCTGCTGGATTGCCACGCTCCTCCACCACCACCACCACGCCGTTGTGCTGCTGTTGGATGGAGTCTTCCTCAACCTCTCCCTCTCTCCTTGCTGGATCAAGGTGTGGGAGACGTCACCGGGCTGTACGTGTGTTGAACGCGGAGGTGCCGTCCGTTCGGCACTAGGATCATCGGTGATTTGAATCACGACGAGTACGACTCCATCAACCCCGTTCACTTGAACGCTTCCGCTTAGCGATCTACAAGGGTATGTAGATGCACTCTCTTTCTACTCGTTGCTGGTCTCTCCATAGATAGATCTTGGTGACACGTAGGAAAATTTTGAATTTCTGCTACGTTCCCCAACATATTGTTGGTCCCAGGTTACTAATGGCGCACCACCTACAAATGCGCCATTAGTAACCCTGGTTACTAATGGCGCACCTGCAGGTGGTGCGCCATTAGTAGTTTTGCAAAAAAGTAATATAT
>NW_021266235.1:0-1079 GCF_002162155.2 Triticum dicoccoides
GGCCGCCGGAATGGGACGCCGGCAGAAGGGCAGCAGCGGGCACGGCCGACGAGAGGAAGGACAAGGTCACGAGCGGGAACGGCCGTGGTCGTGGTGGCCGCGAGCAAAGGCGGGGCGCGGGCGCGCGGACGGGCGCGGGCGCGCGGACGGGCGCGGTTGCCGCGTGGTGAGCGCGAACGCGCATCGGGGATGTGCAGGGGAGGGCGCTAAGGGGGGCTGGCGAGGGCACGGGGCGACCGGCGTGGTGCGGCGCCGTGATGTTGGAAATATGCCCTAGAGGCAATAATAAAAGTATTATTATTATATTTCCTTGTTCATGATAATTGTCTTTTATTCATGCTATAACTGTATTATCCGGAAATCGTAATACACGTGTGAATACATAGACCACAATATGTCCCTAGTGAGCCTCTAGTTGACTAGCTCGTTGTGATCAACAGATAGTCATGGTTTCCTGGCTATGGACATTGGATGTCGTTGATAACGGGATCACATCATTAGGAGAATGATGTGATGGACAAGACCCAATCCTAAGCATAGCACAAAGATCGGTTAGTTCGTTTGCTAGAGCTTTGCCAATGTCAAGTATCTCTTCCTTTGACCATGAGATCGTGTAACTCCTGGATACCGTAGGAGTGCTTTGCGTGTATCAAACATCACAACGTAACTGGGTGACTATAAAGGTGCACTACAGGTATCTCCGAAAGTATCTATTGTTTTATGCGGATCGAGACTGGGATTTGTCACTCCGTGTAAACGGAGAGGTATCTCTGGGCCCACTCGGTAGGACATCATCATATGCGCAATGTGACCAAGGAGTTGATCACGGGATGATGTGTTACGGAACGAGTAAAGTGACTTGCCGGTAACGAGATTGAACAAGGTATTGGTATACCGACGATCGAATCTCGGGCAAGTAAAATACCGCTAGACAAAGGGAATTGTATACGGGATCGATTGAGTCCTTGACATCGTGGTTCATCCGATGAGATCATCGTGGAACATGTGGGAGCCAACATGGGTATCCAGATCCCGCTGTTGGTTATTGACCGGAGAACGTCTCGGTCATGTCTGCATGT
>NW_021266236.1:0-1130 GCF_002162155.2 Triticum dicoccoides
CCCATTTAGCATGTCTACGATTCAGTTTAGCTTGACTTTTAATATGTTTCAAAGATTCATGATCAGAATGTATAACAAATTCTTTGGGCCATAAATAATGTTGCCATGTTTCTAAAGTCCGAACAAGAGCATATAATTCTTTATCATAAGTAGAATAATTCAGACTAGGCCCACTCAATTTTTCAGAAAAGTATGCAACAGGTTTGCCATCTTGTAATAACACACCTCCTAATCCAATTCCACTAGCATCACATTCAAGCTCAAAAGTCTTATTAAAATCAGGAAGTTGGAGTAAAGGAGCATGTGTCAACTTATCTTTCAATACCGTGAAGGCTTCTTCCTGTGCGGTACCCCAAACAAAAGGCACATCCTTCTTTGTAAGCTCGTTGAGAGGTGCAGAAATGGTGCTGAAATCTCTCACAAAACGCCTATAGAATCCAGCGAGGCCAAGAAAACTCCTCACTTGTGTGACCGTTTTGGGCTGCGGCCAACTCTCAATAGCTTCAATCTTGGCTTTGTCAACTTCAATTCCCTGTGGAGTAACAACATAGTCAAGAAAAGATACTCGGTCGGTGCAAAAGGTGCACTTCCCAAGGTTACCAAACAAACGTGCATCACGTAGAGCAATAAAAACAGCACGTAAATGTTCCAAATGTTCTTCCAAAGATCTGCTATAAATCAGTATGTCATCAAAGTAAACTACCACAAATCGTCCAATGAAAGCACGTAAAACTTCGTTCATTAATCTCATGAAAGTACTAGGTGCATTAGTTAACCCAAAAGGCATGACTAACCACTCATATAATCCAAACTTAGTTTTAAATGCTGTTTTTCATTCATCTCCCAATTTCATACGAATTTGATGGTAGCCACTACGCAAATCAACTTTGGAGAATATTGTAGAGCCACTCAATTCATCAAGCATATCATCTAGCCTAGGAATAGGATGACGATAACGAATAGTAATATTATTAATGCCTCTACAATCAACACACATACGTGATGTACCATCCTTTTTCGGCACTAGAATAATAGGAACAACACAAGGACTAAGGGATTCGTGTATATAACCTTTGTCGAGAAGCTCTTGTACTTGACGCATAATCTCCTTCGTCTCCTCTGGATTGGTA
>NW_021266237.1:0-1049 GCF_002162155.2 Triticum dicoccoides
TTTTCCTCCAAAATGACTTAATATGCTTAGCTAGCTCTAAAATGATATAATATGCTTAAGAAATGACATATTTTAGGTCCTAAATGACTTCATATGCTTAGCTAGCTCCAAAATGACATAATAACCTAACTTAGCTCCAAAATGACCTATTTAACCTAGGCTAGCTCTAAAATGACTTATACTTAGCATTTTTTCCTCCAAGATGATTTAATATGCTTAGCTAGCTCAAAAATTACATAATAAGCTTAATTAGCTCCAAAATGACATATTTAACCTAGGATAGCTCTAAAATGACCTATACATAGCATTTTTTCCTCCAAAATGACTTAATATGCTTAGCTAGCTTAAAAATGACATATTTAACCTAGGATAGCTCTAAAATGACCTACACTTAGCATTTTTTCCTCCAAAATGACTTAATATGCTTAGCTCGCTCTAAAATGATATAATATGCTTAAGAAATGACATATTTTAGGTCCTAAATGACTTCATATGCTTAGCTAGCTCCAAAATGACATAATAACCATACTTAGCTCCAAAATGACCAATTTAACCTAGGCTAGCTCTAAAATGACCCATAGTTAGCATTTTTTTCTCCAAAATGACTCAATATGCTTAGCTAGCACAAAAATGACATAATAAGCTTAATTAGCTCCAAAATGACATATTTAACCTAGGATAGCTCTAAAATGACCTATACTTAGCATTTTTCCTCCAAAATGACTTAATATGCTTAGCTAGCTTAAAAATGACATATTTAACCTAGGATAGCTCTAAAATGACCTATACTTAGCATCCTTTCCTCCAAAATGACTTAATATGCTTAGGTAGCTCTAAAATGATATAATATGCTTAAGAAATGACATATTTTACGTCCTAAATGACTTCATATGCTTAGCTAGCTCCAAAATGACATAATAACCTTACTTAGCTCCAAAATGACCTATTTAACCTAGGCTAGCTCTAAAATGACCTATACTTAGCATTTTTTCCTCCAAAATGACTCAATATGCTTAGCTAGCTCAAAACTTACATAATAAGCTTAATTA
>NW_021266238.1:0-1151 GCF_002162155.2 Triticum dicoccoides
ACCATGCAAGCGAATAATTTCACGAAAGAACAAATCAGCAACATTAACAGCATCATCGCTTTTATGACATGGTATAAAGTGTGCCATTTTCGAGAATCTATCCACGACAACAAATATGCTATCCCTCCCCTTCTTTGTTCGAGGTAAACCTAAAACAAAGTCCATAGATATATCCTCCCAAGGAACACTAGGTACAGGCAAAGGCATATATAAACCATGAGGATTGAGGCGTGACTTAGCTTTTTGACATGTAGTGCAGCGAGCAATAAAACGCTCAACATCCCGTCTCATCTTTGGCCAAAAGAAATGTGTAGCAAGTACGTCCTTCGTCTTCTTCACGCCAAAGTGTCCCATTAATCCTCCTCCATGCGCCTCCTGCAACAACAAAAGACGAACGGAGCTAGCTGGAATGCATAGCTTGTTAGCACGAAACACAAATCCATCGTTAACAACAAACTTGTTCCACATTCTTCCTTCTTTACAATTATGCATTAAATCTTTAAAATCAGCATCATGCACATATTGATCTTTGATGGTCTCCAAACCAAATATTTTGAAGTCAAGTTGTGAAAGCATAGTATAGCGACGAGACAAAGCATCAGCAATAACATTTTCTTTTCCCTTCTTGTGTTTAATGACATAAGGGAAAGTCTCAATGAATTCAACCCATTTAGCATGTCTACGATTCAGTTTACCTTGACTTTTAATATGTTTCAATGATTCATGATCAGAATGTATAACAAATTCTTTGGGCCATAAATAATGTTGCCATGTTTCTAAAGTCCGAACAAGAGCATATAATTCTTTATCATAAGTAGAATAATTCAGACTAGGCCCACTCAATTTTTCAGAAAAGTATGCAACAGGTTTGCCATCTTGTAATAACACACCTCCTAATCCAATTCCACTAGCATCACATTCAAGCTCAAAAGTCTTATTAAAATCAGGAAGTTGGAGTAAAGGAGCATGTGTCAACTTATCTTTCAATACCGTGAAGGCTTCTTCCTGTGCGGTACCCCAAAGAAAAGGCACATCTTTCTTTGTAAGCTCATTGAGAGGTGCAGCAATGGTGCTGAAATCTCTCACAAAACGCCTATAGAATCCAGCGAGGCCAAGAAAACTCCTCACTTGTGTGACCGTTTTGGGCTGCG
>NW_021266239.1:0-799 GCF_002162155.2 Triticum dicoccoides
TCTTCTATGATGTTTTCTATGTTGGAGGTTATGTCGGTTCTTCTTGGTTGGAGGTTTCACTCCTCTATTAGTTAGCATACCTCCACTGCCTCTTCTTACTATATTATCGGTTCTTGTTTGGTTCTTCTCTTTGTGAGTTTTGGAGCTTATGGTCATCTTGGTGACAAGCTCGAGTTCATCGAAATCGGAGTTCACTCGCATCGTCTTTGATGTTTTCGATGTTGGAGCTTATGCCGGTTCTTCTCAGTTGGAGGTTTCACTCCTCTATTTGTTGGCATACCTCCCCTGCCTCTTCTTACTATATTATTGGTTCTTGTTTGGTTCTTCTCTTTGTGAGTTTTGGAGCTTATGGTCATCTTGGTGACAAGCTCGAGTTCATCGAAAACGGAGTTCACTCGCATCTTCTATGATGTTTTCTATGTTGGAGGTTATGCCGGTTCATCTCAGTTCGAGGTTTCACTCCTATATTTGTTGGCATACCTCCCCTGCCTCTTCTTACTATATTATTGGTTCTTATTTGGTTCTTCTCTTTGTGAGTTTTGGAGTTTATGGTCATCTTGGTGAAAAGCTCGAGTTCATCGAAAACGGAGTTCACTTGCACCTTCTATGATGTTTTCGATGTTGGAGGTTATGCCGGTTCTTCTCAGTTGAGGTTTCACTCCTCTATTTCTTGGCATACCTCCCCTACCTCTTCTTACTATATTGTCGGTTCTTGTTTGGTTCTTCTCTTTGTGAGTTTTGGAGCTTATGGTCATCTTGGTGACAAGCTCAAGTTCATCGAAAACGGAGTCCACTCGCA
>NW_021266239.1:2440-3353 GCF_002162155.2 Triticum dicoccoides
CTCCCCTGCCTCTTCTTACTATATTATCGGTTCTTGCTTGGTTCTTCTCTTTGTGAGTTTTGGAGCTTATGGTCATCTTGGGGACAAGCTCAAGTTCATCAAAAACGGAGTTCACACGCATCTTCTATGATGTTTTCGATGTTGGAGATTATGCCGGTTCTTCTCAGTTGGAGGTTTCACTCCTCTATTTGTTGGCATACCTCCCCTGCCTCTTCTTACTATATTATCGGTTCTTGTTTGGTTCTTCTCTTTGTGAGTTTTGGAGCTTATGGTCGTCATGGTGACAAGCTCGAGTTCATCGAAAACGGAGTTCACTCGCATCTTCTATGATGTTTTCGATGTTGGAGGTTATGCCGGTTCTTCTCAGTTGGAGGTTTCACTCCTCTATTTGTTGGCATATCTCCCCTGCCTCTTCTTACTATATTATTGGTTCTTGTTTGGTTCTTCTCTTTGTGAGTTTTGGAGCTTATGGTCATCTTGGTGACAAGCTCGAGTTCATCGAAAACGGAGTTCACTCGCATCTTCTATGATGTATTCGATGTTGGAAGTTATGCCAGTTCTTCTCGGTTGGAGGTTTCACTCCTGTATTTGGTGGCATACCTCCCCTGCCTCTTCTTACTATATTATCGGTTCTTGTTTGGTTCTTCTCTTTGTGAGTTTTGGAGCTTATGGTCATCTTGGTGCAAGCTCGAGTTCATCGAAAACGGAGTTCACTCGCATCTTCTATGATGTTTTCGATGTTGGAGGTTATGCCGGTTCTTCTCAGTTGGAGGTTTCACTCCTCTATTTGTTGGCATACCACCCCTGCCTCTTCTTACTATATTATTGGTTTTTGTTTGGTTCTTCTCTTTGTGAGTTTTGGAGCTTATGGTCATCTTGGTGACAAGCTCGAGTTCATCGAAAACGGAGTTCA
>NW_021266239.1:4584-5534 GCF_002162155.2 Triticum dicoccoides
TTTGATCTTATGGTCATCTTGGTGACAAGCTCAAGTTCATCGAAAATGGAGTTCACTCGCATCTTCTATGATGTTTTCGATGTTGGAGGTTATGCCGGTTCTTCTCAGTTGGAGGTTTCACTTTGCTATTTGTTGGCATACCTCCCCTGCATCTTCTTACTATATAAATTGGTTCTTGTTTGGTTCTTCTCTTTGTGAGTTTTGGAGCTTATGGTCATTTTGGTGACAAGCTCGAGTTCATCGAAAACGGAGTCCACTCGCATCTTCTATGATGTTTTCGATGTTGGAGGTTATGCCAGTTCTTCTTAGTTGGAGGTTTCAGTCCTCTATTTCTTGGCATACCATCCCTACCTCTTCTTACTATATTATTGGTTCTTGTTTGGTTCTTCTCTTTGTGAGTTTTGGAGCTTATGGTCATCTTGGTGACAAGCTCGAGTTCATCGAAAACGGAGTTCACTCGCATCTTCTATGATGTTTTTGATGTTGGAGGTTATGCCGGTTCTTCTTAGTTGGAGTATTCACTCCTCTATTTGTTGGCATACCTCCCCTGCCTCTTCTTACTATATTATTGGTTCTTGTTTGGTTCTTCTCTTTGTGAGTTTTGGAGCTTATGGTCATCTTGGTGACAAGCTCAAGTTCTTCAAAAACGGAGTTCACTCGCATCATCTATGATGTTTTCGATGTTGGAGGTTATGTCGGTTCTTCTCAGTTGATGGTTTCACTCCTCTACTTGTTGGCATAGCTCCCCTGCCTCTTCTTACTATATTATCGGTTCTTGTTTGGTTCTTCTCTTTGTGAGTTTTGGAGCTTATGGTCATCTTGGTGACAAGCTCGAGTTCATCGAAAATGGAGTTCACTCGCATCTTGTATGATGTTTTCGATGTTGGAGGTTATGCCGGTTCTTCTCAGTTGGAGGTTTTACTCCTCTATTTGTTGGCATACCTCCCATA
>NW_021266239.1:7731-8403 GCF_002162155.2 Triticum dicoccoides
GCTTATGGTCATCTTGGTGACATGCTCAAGTTCGTCGAAAACCGAGTTCACTCGCATCTTCGATGATGTTTTCGATGTTGGAGGTTATGTCGGTTCTTCTCAGTTGGAGGTTTCACTCCTCTATTTCTTGGCATACCTCCCCTACCTCTTCTTACTATATTATTGGTTCTTGTTTGATTCTTCTCTTTGTGAGTTTTTGATCTTATGGTCATCTTGGTGACAAGCTCAAGTTCATCGAAAATGGAGTTCACTCGCATCTTCTATGATGTTTTCGATGTTGGAGGTTATGCCGGTTCTTCTCAGTTGGAGGTTTCACTTCGCTATTTCTTGGCATACCTCCCCTGCCTCTTCTTACTATATAAATTGGTTCTTGTTTGGTTCGTCTCTTTGTGAGTTTTGGAGCTTATGGTCATTTTGGTGACAAGCTCGAGTTCATCGAAAACGGAGTCCACTCGCATCTTCTATGATGTTTTCGATGTTGGAGGTTATGCCAGTTCTTCTCAGTTGGAGGTTTCACTCCTCTATTTCTTGGCATACCTTCCCTACCTCTTCTTACTATATTATTGGTTCTTGTTTGGTTCTTCTCTTTGTGAGTTTTGGAGCTTATTGTCATCTTGGTGACAAGCTCGAGTTCATCGAAAATGGAGTTCACTCGCATCTTCTATGATGTTA
>NW_021266240.1:0-2063 GCF_002162155.2 Triticum dicoccoides
ACCCGTTGTATGTGAACGTCTGAATAAAACACCCGATCATCACGTGGTGTTTTGAAACAGCGAACTGTCGCAACGGTGCACAGTTAGGGGGAACACTTCTTGAATTTATTGTGAGGGATCATCTTATTTACTACCGTCGTTCTAAGTAAACAAGATGCAAAACATGATAAACATCACATGCAATCAAATAATAAACGTGACATGATATGGCCAATATCACATAGCTCCTTTGATCTCCATCTTGGGGCTCCATGATCATCTTGTCACCGGCTTGACACCATGATCTCCATCATCATGATCTCCATCATCGTGTCTCCATGAAGTTGCTCACCAACTATTACTTCTACTACTATGGCTAACGCATTTAGCAATAAAGTAAAGTAATTTACATGGCGTTTCTCGATGACACGCAGGTCATAAAAAGAATAAAGACAACTCCTATGGCTCCTGCCGGTTGTCATACTCATCGACATGCAAGTCGTGAATCCTATTACAATAGCATGAACATCTCATACATCACATATAGATCATTCATCATTCATCACAACTTTGGCCATATCATATCACAAACCACTTGCTGCAAAAACAAGTTAGACGTCCTCTAATTGTTGTTGCAAGTTTTACGTGGCTGAATTAGGGTTCTAGCAAGAACGTTTTCTTACCTACGTTAAAGCCACAACGTGATTTGTCTACATCTATTTACCCTTCATAAGAACCCTGTTCATCGATTCCGCTCCAACTAAAGTGAGAGAGATAGACACCCGCCAGCCACCTTATGCAACTAGTGCATGTTAGTCGGTGGAACCGGTCTCACGTAAGCGTACGTGTAAGGTTGGTCCGGGCCGCTTCATCCCACAATACCGCTGAAGCAAGAAAGGACTAGTAATGGCAAGAAAGTTGACAAATCTACGCCCACAACAAATTGTGTTCTACTCGCGCAAGAAGAACTACGCATAGACCTAGCTCATGATGCCACTGTTGGGGAACGTTGCAGAAAACAAAAATTTTCCTACTCGTTTCACCAAGATCATCTAGGAGTTCATCTAGCAACGAGTGATTAGATGCATCTACATACCTTTGTAGATCGCGCACGGAAGCGTTCAAAAGAACGGTGATGATGTAGTCGTACTCGACGTGATCCAAATCACCGATGACCAGCAACGAACGGACGACACCTCCGCATTCAACACACGTACGGGACGGGAGACGTCTCCTCCTTCTTGATCCAGCAAGGGGGAAGGAGAGGTTGATGAAGATCCAGCAGCACGACGGCGTGGTGGTGGATGCAGGGCGTCACAGCAGCAGGGCTTCGCCGAGACTACGAGGGAGAGACGTAACGGGGGGAGATGGAGGCGCCAGGGGCTGGTGTGAAATCCCTCCTCTCCCCCCCACTATATATAGGGGTGCCAGGGGGGGCGCCGGCCCTAGTAGATGAGATCTACTAGGGGGGGGGGGGCGGCGGCCAAGGGGAGGTTTCCCTCCCCCCCAAGGCACCTAGGGGTGCCTTCCACCACATGGACTCTTCCATGGTGGAAACCCTAGGCGCATGGGCCTATAGGGGCTGGTGCCCTTGGCCCATCTAGGCCAAGGTGCACCCCCTACAGCCCATGTGGCCCCCCGGGACAGGTGGCCCCATCCGGTGGACCCCCGGGACCCTTCCGGTGGTCCCGGTACAATACCGATAACCCCGAAACTTGTCCCGATGCCCGAAATAGCACTTCCTATATATAATTCTTTACCTACGGACCATTCCGGAACTCCTCGTGACGTCCGGGATCTCATCCGGGACTCCGAACAACATTCGGGTTTCTGCATATACATATCTTCATAACCCTAGCGTCACCGAACCTTAAGTGTGTAGACCCTACGGGTTCGGGAGACAAGCAGACATGACCGAGACGACTCTCCGGTCAATAACCAACAGCGGGATCTGGATACCCATGTTGGCTCCCACATGCTCCACGATGATCTCATCGGATGAACCACGATGTCGAGGATTCAATCAATCCCGTACGCTATTCCCTTTGTCTATCGATATGTTACTTGCCCGAGATTCGATCGTC
>NW_021266241.1:0-1159 GCF_002162155.2 Triticum dicoccoides
ATGCGCAAGGGGAACAAGAATGGAGTTACAAGTGATGATTTCAGGACTTTGAAGCCACCATAATGGGTGCATGAAGCCTTGGACGAAATATACAAGATGCCACTTCATAAATTTCGTCCCGAGGCTATTTTAGGTGCTGCGTCACCTTATTATTGGGCCAGGCCCATGTAATTTCGAAATACATAAGTATAGGCTATTTTTAGAGTCCGTATGTGTGGGGAAACAAGAGATAGGGTTGATTTCGGACTCCTCCACCAAGGGCCACGAAATTCCCCCCTCTTCCTCCATATATACAGCCCTTAGGGCATCGTTTAGACTTTGGGTTTTGTTTAGATTAAAAGTTCGCCATAGCTGCAACTTCGCGTACTTCGTTTGTGTTCAACGACCAGACAAAGGCGTCACAGAACCCCACCTTGATCAATAAAGCTTTCATTTTATTTTCGCAATATCCAGATTGCAATCTCAGTTTCTTGCTTGTTCTTCGTTTGCTCGCAGGAAACAGACCCTCGTGGTCAGGTTGATCGTGCTCCGGCGTGGTCAATAACCTCTCGGAGTTGGTTTAGCGATTGCTAAGGCGCGACGTCCTCGCACGTTCGTAGTCGGATCGTCAAAGTCGACTTCCACCAAAGCGAAATCCACCATCTCATCGAAAGACGGGACACCTTTGCCTCTATCAGCATGCCATCATCTCCATGCTTGTTCTTGCTCCAATGTTCATCCTTCTCCAAGCTAGGCCCTTCATTTGTAAGCAAAACAAATGTATCCAATTTAGGCAGCATCATATTCTCATGAACATTAGAATCATTACCAAGAAACGAAAGTACCTGGTAATTTAGTTGGCGTGCACGAGCTCTAGTAATTGGTCCAGTATGTATAGCAGCAGGGGCTGTGGGTGTAACAATTGTATTGATGTCCTCATCATCCTCCCCTTCTTGAAATGAAGTCGTCCTCGGCGGAAGTTCATCTTCCTCACCCAAATAAGGCTTCAAATCTGCAATGTTAAAAGTGGGACTAACCCCAAAATCTGCAGGCAGCTCAAGTTTATATGCATTATCATTTATTTTCTCTAACACCTTAAAGGGACCATCAGCACGTGGCATTAACTTTGATTTGCGCAAATCAGGAAATCTATCCTTACGCAAATGTAACCAAACAAGAT
>NW_021266242.1:0-1762 GCF_002162155.2 Triticum dicoccoides
GATGCTTTTCGAAGGTTGAGGTAGATGGTTTCCGAAGTTTTTCTTGGTTATGTGTTGAAGGATGGATACAGCTGGATGTAGGATTTGCTAGTTTGGGTGAGATATTGTGCTTCCCCTGTATCCCCAACACCTGATTGCATAACCGGAAAGGTTCGGGAGTTTCATAGGTGGGAATTCTAGTAGCTCTAGTTCTTCTTCCACGGATATTGGTTTGAGATTGGGATTTCTTACCGATTATTCGTTCTTGATCCGTACCTTGTTGAATTATTTCTCTTCCTTAATTCTTCGTGGCTTCTCAATTTATGGATATGTGACCATTTGAAGAGGAATGCATTCGTTCATTTTGTTCGGATGTGAAGACTATATGTTGCAATTTTCATTCCGTTGGATTCAGCTTCTATATTGTTGTCTATCTATGTGCTAATGGTGGTCAACCTGTTCAGGATGGCTCCTCCAACGCGCATGACTCCGAATCCTGATCCGCCTCCACCTCCGCCTCCTCCGGAAGCATGGCAAGCTGTGATGGCCGCTACTAATGCAAATACACAGTTGATCATGCAAATCCTCCAAGAGCGGAATCAAGGCAGTCAAGGGAATCAAGGCCACAATCAGCACCACTTTGCTACTCTGAACCAGTTCCTCGCAAATGGCCCAAAGACGTTCAGCGGTTGTGTTGAGGCTACCGATGCTGACGATTGGCTAGTGGATCTGGGCAAGCATTTTGAATGCAGCAACGTCAGGCCTGAAGATTTCGTCAAGTTCGCTTCTTTCCAGCTCAAAGATCAGGCTGCAGAGTGGTTCCAGCAGTACAAGGATTCCAGAGGTGGACGTGTTATCACTTGGGACGATTTCCGTCAAGATTTCCGCGCTCATCACATCCCTCAAAGTGTGGTTGAGAGTAAGCGTCAGGAATTCCGCAATCTGAAGCAAGGCTCTTTGTCTGTCTATGACTACAACAAGTTGTTCCAGAAGCTCGCCCGTTTTGCCAAGCAGGATGTTCCTGATGAGAAGAGCATGATCTATCAGTTCAGGGGTGGTCTTCGTGAGGAAATTCAGCTCGTCTTGTCCTCTTTGAGCCGTTGAGATACGATGAGTTCTACAACATGGCACTGAAACAAGAGGCTGCTCAGATGAGGTGTGATGCTTCCAGGAAGCGTGCCAGAGATGTTACTCCGTCTTCCTCTACTCAAGTGGTCAAGCAGCAGAAGTATTGGCTTCCTCCTCCTCCGTTCCGTCAGCCGTATCAGCAGAAGAGCAAAGGTGGCAGTGGTTTCTCCCACCCACCCAACCCAGGCTTTCAGAACAAGTCTTCCTCTCAAGCGCCAAGACCGAGTGCTCCGTATCACCGTCCGCTTTCAGAGGTCACGTGCAACAAGTGCCAACAGAAGGGTCACTATGCCAACAAGTGTACCAACCAGAGGCGTCTTCCTCCTCCTCCTCCTGTCAGATCGGCAAGTACAGCTGTGGTCAAGCACAATCCCAAGCACGCCAAGGTCAATATGCTGAATGCAGCTCAGGCTGAGGATTCTTCAGATGTCATTATGGGTAACCTTCCTATTAATGATATTCCTGCAAAAGTTCTTTTTGACACGGGTGCATCGCATTGTTTCATGTCAAAGCCATTTTTTACCAAGCATGAGTTCGTTTCTTCTCATTTGGGTAAACATATGGATATCATTTCTCCTGGCAAACGTTTGAGCGCAAGTCTGGAGGTGCCAGATGTCGCTATCACGATGGGCGATTTCAAGTTTCTTGCTTCTCC
>NW_021266243.1:0-1350 GCF_002162155.2 Triticum dicoccoides
TAGTCAACCCCTTGAACTTGTCGAAAACCTTTTGCGACAAGTCGAGCTTTGTAGACAGTAATATTACCGTCAGTGTCAGTCTTCTTCTTGAAGATCCATTTATTCTCAATTGCTTGCTGATCATCGGGCAAGTCAACCAAAGTCCATACTTTGTTCTCATACCTAGATCCCATCTCAGATTTCATGGCTTCAAGCCATTTTGCGGAATCTGGGCTCACCATCGCTTCTTCATAGTTCGTAGGTTCATCATGATCTAGCAGCATGATTTCCAGAACAGGATTACCGTACCACTCTGGCGCGGATCTCACTCTGGTTGATCTAGGAGGTTCAGTAGTATCTTGTCCTGAAGTTTCATGATCATTATCATTAGCTTCCTCACTAATTGGTGTAGGTGTCGCAGAAACAGTTTTCTGTGATGTACTACTTTCCAATAAGGGAGCAGGTACAGTTACCTCATCAAGTTCTACTTTCCTCCCACCCACATCTTTCGAGAGAAACTCCTTCTCCAGAAAGTTTCCGAATTTAGCAACAAAAGTCTTGCCTTCGGATCTGTGATAGAAGGTGTATCCAATAGTTTCCTTTGGATATCCTATGAAGACACATTTCTCCGATTTGGGTTCGAGCTTATCAGGTTGAAGCTTTTTCACATAAGCATCGCAGCCCCAAACTTTCAGAAACGACAACTTTGGTTTCTTGCCAAACCATAGTTCATAAGGCGTCGTCTTAACGGATTTTGATGGTGCCCTATTTAACGTGAATGCGGCTGTCTCTAAAGCAGAACCCCAAAACGATAGCGGTAAATCAGTAAGAGACATCATAGATCACACCATATCTAGTAAAGGACGATTACGATGTTCGGATACACCATTACGCTGTGGTGTTCCGGGTGGCGTGAGTTGTGAAACTATTCCGCATTGTTTCAAATGTACACCAAACTCATAACTCAAATATTCTCCTCCATGATCAGATCGTAGAAACTTTATTTTCTTATTACGATAATTTTCAACTTCACTCTGAAATTCTTTGAACTTTTCAAATGTTTTAGACTTATGTTTCATTAAGTAGATATACCCATATCTGCTTAAGTCATCTTTGAAGGTGAGAAAATAACGATATCCGCCACGAGCCTCAATATTCATCGGACCACATACATCTGTATGTATGATTTCCAACAAATCTGTTGCTCTCTCCATAGTACCAGAGAACGGTGTTTTAGTCATCTTGCCCATGAGGCACGGTTCGCAAGTACCAAGTGATTCATAATCAAGTGGCTCTAAAAGTCCATCAGTATGGAGTTTCTTCATGCGCTTTACACCGATATGACCTAAACGGCAGTGCCACAAATAAGTT
>NW_021266244.1:0-1350 GCF_002162155.2 Triticum dicoccoides
TAGTCAACCCCTTGAACTTGTCGAAAACCTTTTGCGACAAGTCGAGCTTTGTAGACAGTAATATTACCGTCAGTGTCAGTCTTCTTCTTGAAGATCCATTTATTCTCAATTGCTTGCTGATCATCGGGCAAGTCAACCAAAGTCCATACTTTGTTCTCATACCTAGATCCCATCTCAGATTTCATGGCTTCAAGCCATTTTGCGGAATCTGGGCTCACCATCGCTTCTTCATAGTTCGTAGGTTCATCATGATCTAGCAGCATGATTTCCAGAACAGGATTACCGTACCACTCTGGCGCGGATCTCACTCTGGTTGATCTAGGAGGTTCAGTAGTATCTTGTCCTGAAGTTTCATGATCATTATCATTAGCTTCCTCACTAATTGGTGTAGGTGTCGCAGAAACAGTTTTCTGTGATGTACTACTTTCCAATAAGGGAGCAGGTACAGTTACCTCATCAAGTTCTACTTTCCTCCCACCCACATCTTTCGAGAGAAACTCCTTCTCCAGAAAGTTTCCGAATTTAGCAACAAAAGTCTTGCCTTCGGATCTGTGATAGAAGGTGTATCCAATAGTTTCCTTTGGATATCCTATGAAGACACATTTCTCCGATTTGGGTTCGAGCTTATCAGGTTGAAGCTTTTTCACATAAGCATCGCAGCCCCAAACTTTCAGAAACGACAACTTTGGTTTCTTGCCAAACCATAGTTCATAAGGCGTCGTCTTAACGGATTTTGATGGTGCCCTATTTAACGTGAATGCGGCTGTCTCTAAAGCAGAACCCCAAAACGATAGCGGTAAATCAGTAAGAGACATCATAGATCACACCATATCTAGTAAAGTACGATTACGATGTTCGGATACACCATTACGCCGTGGTGTTCCGGGTGGCGTGAGTTGTGAAACTATTCCGCATTGTTTCAAATGTACACCAAACTCATAACTCAAATATTCTCCTCCATGATCAGATCGTAGAAACTTTATTTTCTTATTACGATAATTTTCAACTTCACTCTGAAATTCTTTGAACTTTTCAAATGTTTTAGACTTATGTTTCATTAAGTAGATATACCCATATCTGCTTAAGTCATCTTTGAAGGTGAGAAAATAACGATATCCGCCACGAGCCTCAATATTCATCGGACCACATACATCTGTATGTATGATTTCCAACAAATCTGTTGCTCTCTCCATAGTACCAGAGAACGGTGTTTTAGTCATCTTGCCCATGAGGCACGGTTCGCAAGTACCAAGTGATTCATAATCAAGTGGCTCTAAAAGTCCATCAGTATGGAGTTTCTTCATGCGCTTTACACCGATATGACCTAAACGGCAGTGCCACAAATAAGTT
>NW_021266245.1:0-1046 GCF_002162155.2 Triticum dicoccoides
TACTCACTGTTTTGGGGCCCCGGAATGATTTCCACGATTAACGAACCCCCGGGTGCGCTTACGTGTCGGTTATGAACACTCACAGTTTTGGCCAATTCTAACGCGTTTTGTGGACTTTTAGTCACCGTTTTCTGGGCCTGAAGTGATTTCCATAGTTGTTGAACCCCAAGGCGCACTTACGTGTTAGTCATCAACACTCACTGTTTTGGCTGATTCTGGCCTGTTTCATGGACTATTACTCACTGTTTTGGCGCCCCGGAGTGATTTCCACGGTTAACGAACCGCAGGGTGCATTTACGTGTCGGTCATCAACACTCGCAGTTTTGGCCGATTCTGGCCCGTTTCTTGGACTATTACTCTATTTTTTGGTCCAAGCGTGATTTCCATGATTTACGAACCCCGTGGTGCGTTTACGTGTCGGTCAATGACACTCACAATTTTGGCCAATTTCTGGTCTGTTTTGCGTACTATTACTCACCGTTTTGGCGTCCCAGAGCGATTTCCATTATTTACAATCCCCGGGTGCGTTTGCGTCTCAATCGTAAACACTAACAGTTTTGGCCAATTCTGACGCGATTCGTGGACTATTACTCATCATTTAGGGGTCCCGAAGCGATTCCATAGTGGTTGAACCCTAAGGTCCGTTTATGTGTCGGTCATCAACACTCGCAGTTTTGGCTGATTCTGGCCCATTTCATGGACTATTACTCACGTTTTGGGGCCCTAAAGTGATCTTCACGGTTGTTTGACCCCATGGTGCGCTTACGTGTCGATCATCAACAAGCGCATTTTGGGACGATTTTGGCCCATTTCTTGCATTATTACTTAGTTTTGGGGTCCCGGAGTGATTTCCACGATTGACGAACTCCACGGTGCGTTTAAGTGTCGGTCATAAACACTCACAATTTTGGCCAATTCTCGTCCGTTTCGTGCACTATTACTCACCGTTTCGGCGTCCCAGAGAGATTTCCACGATTGACAATCCCCGGAGTGTGTTTGCGTGTCTGTTGTCAACACTCACAGTTTTCGCCAATTCTGACGCGATT
>NW_021266246.1:0-1827 GCF_002162155.2 Triticum dicoccoides
TACTAAAAGCCTCAAGATAAGTGTGAGTGCCGAGGATGGCTCTTCCGTAGGAAGACGGAGGTGGATCCTCGGTAGTGTATTGAATTGGTAAGTAGTGGACTCGTGTGCGCAAAACCATTTCAAGTTGGAGTATCGTAGGATAGTCTAGCCAAGAGTCAAAGCTGGCTTGCTGCAATAACTCCACCAACCCTTCTTGATAATATGCATGTATGTAGGATCTGATGTAAGTCTTGCTGAGTACCTTTGTACTCATGTTGCTATAATTTACATTTTTACAGAAGACGCTGCAACCCCTTCTGATGGGTTCTATGTAGACGTTGACATCAACGAGTAGGCTAAAGACCCAGGTGGTGACCCTGAGCTTGTGAAGGACCACGTAGTATAGCTAGGCTTTCCAAGCCTCTTTTGTTTCACTAGTTGTCTGTACTCAGACAAGTTACTTCCGCTGCTGGCTTGTATGACTGTATGACTTGTATGTTGGGTCGTGAGACCCGTACCTTGTGTATGTTATGTATGGCTCCCTGAGCCTTAAATAAAGTACTTGTGTCATAGAGTCATGTTGTGATGCTTCGTTGTATTTGCACATATCGAGCATATTGTGTGTATGATTGAAATGCTTGGTATGTGTGGGATCTGACTATCTAGTTGTTTACCTTTAGTAGCCTCTCTTACCGGGAAATGTCTCCTAGTGTTACCGCTGAGCCATGGTAGTTTGCTACTGCTCTGGAACACTTAGGCTGGCCGGCATGTGTCCTTCTTCGTTCCTGTGTCTGTCCCTTCGGGGAAATGTCACGCTATGAGTACCGGAGTCCTGTTAGCCTGCTACAGCCCGGTTTACCGGAGTCCTGCTAGCCCAGTGCTACAGCCCGGACCCACTTGCTGATGACCGACACGTTCGAAGCTGGGTCATGGATGCCTGTCCCTGTAAGTCTGTGCCACTTTGGGTTTACGACTGGTCATGTCAGCCCGGACTCCTTATCATATGGATGCTAGCGGCACTATCATATACGTGAGCCAAAAGGCGCAAACGGTCCCGGGCAAAGGTAAGGCGACACCCGTGGGGATACCGTGCGTGAGGCCGCAAAGTGATATGAGGTGTTACCGGCTAGATCGATGTGACATTGAGTCGGGGTCCTGACAGCGTTGGCATCAGAGCCGGACTGCCTGTAGGTTCTCCAAGCCAAACTGGTCGATGTTGAGTCTAGAAATTCTTTAGTTATATGTAGGGGAATTGTTTGTGGGTTGGAACATAAGGCTCTTTTTACTCCTTTATCTTATGACATTCTGATCTGAGTCAGTCCATTCTTCTACCGGGGGTTAAGGAATTAGGACCTATTCTCTCTAACAGGATCACGTGTTACTAATCAGTAGTACCTTATAAGTTTGATGGATACAAGCCTAGTTCAGTTCTACTACCACATTATGTTGTTAGAATGGATTCAGAACTTTGATATGATGATGTTGAGTGTGTATGAAATCCTTTGTCAAATGTCTCAAAATCCTTTTTGAGCATTTACAGCTGTTATGCTGCCGAAATTTCGCTAGAAATTCTAATGCCTTTGCATTATGATTGTGCTTTCAGATGGCCACTCGCGACCTCAATCAAGTGGTTCGCCTGACTCGATGCCTAGATGTACCCGGCCATACTGCCAAGTTGGTCAGGGTAATGACTGAGGCTGGATACCGCTGGTATCCTGAGTACACGGTCGAAGAGCAATTCCGAGACTTTAATCAAAGCCAGTATCTCTGCACTGTCAGGATATTTCCATCTTATCCTGGATCCACCGAGCCTCTTCACTGCTCTTATGGACTCGGGGTTACCATTGA
>NW_021266247.1:0-1149 GCF_002162155.2 Triticum dicoccoides
TTGATCATATCGTCTTGCCCTGAAAGGCAAGATTGTTCTCGAGCTTAGTAACATACCGGTGGTTCGTGATTTTCTGAATATCTTCTCAGAAGTATTACCAGGTTGTCACCTGACTGTTATGTTGAGCTCGTGATCAAGTTGGTTTCTTGTGAACCACCCTTTCTCCAAAAATCTGTGTTGGATATCCCGGAGCTAGTTGGTTAAGCTAGACAACAACTTGGAGAGTTGGAAGATAAAAGCTTGTCTGACTTAGTTCGTTCCAAAGGGATATTCTTGTGTAGTGTGTGTTGAAGAAAGATGATATCTTCATCGATTGGTCCCTGTGATCAGTTGTTGGACCTATTGTCTTATCAATCCTTTGATTTGAGTGTGGGCCATCGTCAAATCAAATCAGTACCAACGATGCTCGTAATGTTGTCTTATTCGTGGTTGATCCCTCGAGCATACACCATTACATCTTTGGTCTGACCAATGCTATCACCGTGTTCACTTAACTATGGAATTCCTTTTAAAAGGAAACCCGGATGAATTGTTGTTGAGCCCATTGACAACATCTTTATCTCTTCCATGATTTTGTTGAGCATTAAGCTAGTGTTGGAAATTTTTTAAAGCATTTGTTCATGCTAGCTCATGAAGCATATGTTTGGATGAAGGTAGTGACTTCCTTTAATTCATGTGCATCTGTTGCAAGTTGCCGCCGTGGATTCGAGAAAGTCAATGTTGCTTTCTTTGGAATCATTCCAAATCAGTCATGCACATGTGCGAAGAATGCTGTGGTTTGAAGACTTGCAACCTTCAATCTATATGTATCCCTAGCACACCAAGCCACTGATTGATTTGTTCAAGGAGAAGGAGTTCCTTCATAAGAGCTAATCCGGACTTATGAAAGAACTTCGATACCCTCGTTGATGGTTCCCCCTCCTGAACTCGGTAGTGTTTTATTATAAGACTACCACGTGGTCATGCTTGTCTGGGACAACGTGTTCACATGTTTGTAGCAGAACCAGCTCATGTTTTGGAGCTTGCTATCGTAGTTCATCTCCCGAGAATCCCGCAACGTCATCTCGTCGATTTGTGTTGCAAACTTTCATTTTTCTTCCTAAGACTCGATGAGCCTGGAATATCCTAACACCAACCAGAGCTGAATCT
>NW_021266248.1:0-1490 GCF_002162155.2 Triticum dicoccoides
TCGTCCTTAGCTAATCTTCGCTTAATCCGTAGTCCCTGTTTCGAGTTGCAAATATTAGCAACAGAACCAGTATCAAATACCCAGGTACTACTGCGAGCATTAGTAAGGTACACATCAATAACATGTATATCACATATACCTTTGTTCACTTTGCCATCCTTCTTATCCGCCAAATACTTGGGGCAGTTCCGCTTCCAGTGTCCAGTCTGCTTGCAGTAGAAGCACTCAGTCTCAGGCTTAGGTCCAGACTTGGGTTTCTTCTCTTGAGCAGCAACTTGTTTGCTGTTCTTCTTGAAGTTCCCCTTCTTCTTCCCTTTGCCCTTTTTCTTGAAACTGGTGGTCTTGTTAACCATCAACACTTGATGCTCCTTCTTGATTTCTACCTCCGCGGCTTTTAGCATTGCGAAGAGCTCGGGAATAGTCTTGTCCATCCCTTGCGTATTATAGTTCATCACGAAGCTCTTGTGGCTTGGTGGCAGTGATTGAAGAATTCTGTCAATGACACTATCATCAGGAAGATTAACTCCCAGTTGAATCGAGTGATTATTATACCCAGACATTTTGAGTATGTGTTCACTGACAGAACTATTCTCCTCCATCTTGCAGCTATAGAACTTATTGGAGACTTCATATCTCTCAATCCAGGCATTTGCTTGAAATATTAACTTCAACTCCTGGAACATCTCGTATGCTCCATGACGTTCAAAACATCGTTGAAGACCCGGTTCTAAGCCGTAAAGCATGGCACACTGAACTATCGAGTAGTCATCAGCTTTGCTCTGCCAGACGTTCTTAACGTCGTCAGTTGCATCAGCAGCAGGCCTGGCACCCAGCGGTGCTTCCAGGATGTAATTCTTCTGTGCAGCAATGAGGATAATCCTCAGGTTACGGACCCAGTCCGTGTAATTGCTACCATCATCTTTCAACTTTGCTTTCTCAAGGAACGCATTAAAATTCAACGGAACAACAACACGAGCCATCTATCTACAACAAACATAGACAAGCAAAATACTATCAGGTACTAAGTTCATGATAAATTTAAGTTCAATTTATCATATTACTTAAGAACTCCCACTTAGACAGACATCTCTCTAGTCATCTAAGTGATCACGTGATCCAAATCAACTAAACCATGTCCGATCATCACGTGAGATGGAGTAGTTTTCAATGGTGAACATCACTATGTTGATCATATCTACTATATGATTCATGCTCGACCTTTCGGTCTCCGTGTTCCGAGGCCATATCTGTATATGCTAGGCTCGTCAAGTTTAACCTGAGTATTCCGCGTGTGCAACTGTTTTGCACCCGTTGTATTTGAACGTAGAGCCTATCACACCCGATCATCACGTGGTGTCTCAGCACGAAGAACTTTCGCAACGGTGCATACTCAGGGAGAACACTTCTTGATAATTAGTGAGAGATCATCTTAAAATGCTACCGTCAATCAAAGCAAGATAAGATGCATAAAGGATAAACATCACATGCAA
>NW_021266249.1:0-1255 GCF_002162155.2 Triticum dicoccoides
GAAAAATTACCATCAGTCCTATAGCACATGTGCCCACATTGTGTAAAAAACTCATGATTTTATCGCGCTCCAAGTATTTAATAATATTCACGCTGCATCGTTACCGCAGAACGTCTACTACCGTTTCATTGCCGTCCGTGAGGGGGGCTACAACCCGGAGACGCGTGCCGCCTCTTCGTACATGCCACAACACCACCCCGCATGTATGAGGGCCCGGTACGATGCTCCGGTGGCATTGATACCCCCCAGGGCCCCCGTCCCGCCTAACCCTGTAGCGTTTGACCACGGGATCTAGCCCTTTGACTTTGCACGGACGGGCTTTGACCAGTGGACCTCTCCACCTGGTTGTGTTAGGTCGGCCCAGAGGGACACCGGGAAGCAACATCCCGGCCAGGCCCACAGCTACATCCACTCCGTGTAGACCCGACGCGTCCGTTTCCCCCCTCCAGGTGCCGGCGGCGGCGGCGTCCGTGAGGGGGGGGGCACGCACCGGAGACGCGTGCTGGGCGTTTGCAACCGCCTCAACACTTCCAGATTTGTGAGAGGCCGCCTACGCAAGATTTGACGGTATGCTAGCCCCCGGAGGCCGCTGGCCACAGTCGTAGACGTGCGAAGAGCAATCCGCGTAGAGGGAAGTGTTCAGATACTTCTCCATCACAAAAAATTATGAAAAATTACCATCAGTCCTACAGCACATGTGCCCACGTTGTGTAAAAAACTCATGATTTTATCGCGCTCCAAGTATTTAATAATATTCATGCTGCATCGTTACCGCAGAACGTCTACTACCGTTTCATTGCCGTCCGTGAGGGGGGCCACAACCCGGAGACGCGTGCCGCCTCTTCGGACATGCCACAACACCACCCCGCATGTATGAGGGCCCGGTACGACGCTCCGGTGGCATTGCTACCCCAGGGCCCCCGTCCCTCCTAACCCTGTAGCGTTTGACCACGGGATCTAGCCCTTTGACTTTGCACGGACGGGCTTTGACCAGTGGACCTCTCCACCCGGTTGTGTTAGGTCGGCCCAGAGGAACACTTTGGAGCAACATCCGGGCCAAACCCACAGCTACATCCACTCCGTGTAGACCCGACGCGTCCGTTTCCCCCCTCCAGGTGCCGGCGGCGGCGGCGTCCGTGAGGGGGGGGCACGCACCGGAGACGCGTGCTGGGCGTTTGCAACCGCCTCAACACTTCCAGAATTGTGAGAGGCCGCCTACGCAAGATTTGACGGTATGCTAGCCCCCGGAGGCCGC
>NW_021266250.1:0-1139 GCF_002162155.2 Triticum dicoccoides
TGAGGTAACAAGCTAAACGTCGAAGTCCACGTGGAACTACTAGTGAGACTGAAGTCTCTCTGCAAAACATAAAATAGGCAAACGTGAGTACAAATGTACCCAGCAAGACTTACATCAGAACTAACTACATATGCATCATTATCAACAAAGGGATGGTGGGGTTTAACTGCAGCAAGCCAGCTTTGACTCGGTGGCTATCCTGAACTACGACTGCAAGTAACTCTTTTGAGGTGGCGCACACGAGTCCACACATTCACCATATCAATACACCACTATGGATCCGCTCCCGTCTCCCTACGAGAACGCCATCCATAGCACTCACGCTTATCTTGCGTATTTTAGAGTATCCACTTTCACTTGTCTATGAACTGATATAAGCAACCCAGAAGTCCTTTTCCGCGGACACGGCTATTCGAATAGATGATGTTAACCCTGCAGAGGTGTACTTCTTCACACACGCTCTCACCACTTACCGTCGTTTACACGACATGTACTCGGCAACCTTCAAGCGGAAGCCCAACGTGGGTGTCGGCCACGGCCTGCCTAAACACTCAAGTCTCTAGTCAAGGTTTATCGCCTATTCGGGTTCCATCCATGAGGAGATCCGGCCGGAGTTTCGCTCACAGCCCCAAACGATGTGAACAGGGTTCCGTGACACCAAACGGGCGCCCGGTTTACCCGGCCACGTGCCTACCGCATCACAGCCCACCCATACGGTCAGCGCTGCGCACGGCCTCCAGCATACTACAAACACCAGAAACTACTTGCAACTCCTGGACAGAGGACAAGGGTGATCAAGAAGCCGAGAGGGTCCATTGGTTTCGGGCCCAATGCGTGGTAGTAGCTGAATCATGGATCACAAACACAGAACTCAGTTCCTGAGGACGGCTGCAATGAGACAACCCACCATGTACTCCTACATGGCCTCTCACCGCTACCTTTACCAAATCGTGTTCACACACTTAGCTCACACACAGTAGGACATGTTCACACACCTCTGATTCATCCCCGATGAATCAGACCTGACTCGACTCTAAGCAGTAGCAGGCATGACAAACAATCATGAATGAGTAGGCACAACAGGGCTCAAACAACTCCTACTCATGCTAGAGGGTTTCATCTATTTACTGTGGCAATGA
>NW_021266251.1:0-1349 GCF_002162155.2 Triticum dicoccoides
GCTTCCAGTGACCAGTCCCTTTGCAGTAGAAACACTTAGTCTCAGGCTTAGGACCAGACTTGGGCTTCTTCACTTGAGCAGCAACTTGCTTGCCATTCTATTTGAAGTTCCCCTTCTTCCCTCTGCCCTTTTCTTGAAACTAGTGGTCTTGTCTACCATCAACACTTGATGTTTTTCTCGATTTCTACCTTCGTCAATTTCCGCATTACGAAGAGCTTGGGAATTGTTTCCGTTATCCCTTGCATATCATAGTTCATCACGAAGTTCTACTAACTTGGTGATGGTGACTAGAGAATTCTGTCAATCACTAGCTTATCTGGAAGATTAACTCCCACTTGATTCAAGCGATTGTTGTACTCAGACAATCTGGGCACATGCTCACTAGTTGAGCGATTCTCCTCCATCTTTTAGCTATAGAACTTGTTGGAGACTACATATCTCTCAACTCGGGTATTTTCTTGAAATATTAACTTCAACTCCTGGAACATCTCATATGCTCCATGACGTTCAAAACGTCGTTGAAGTCCCGATTCTAAGCCATTAAGCATGGTGCACTAAACTATCAAGTAGTCATCATATTGAGCTAGCCAAACGTTCATAGCGTCTGCATCTGCTCCTGCAATAGGTCCGTCACCTAGCGGTGCATCAAGGACATAATTCTTCTGTGCAGTAATGAGGATAAACCTCAGATCACGGATCCAATCCGCATCATTGTTACTAACATTTTTCAACATGATTTTCTCTAGGAACATATCAAAATAAACACAGGGAAGCAACAACGCGAGCTATTGATCTACAACATAATTTGCAAAATACTACCAGGACTAAGTTCATGATAAATTAAAGTTCAATTAATCATATTATTTAAGAACTCCCACTTAGATAGACATCCTCTAATCCTCTAAGTGATTACGTGATCCATGACCGATCATCACGTGAGATGGAGTAGTTTTCAATGGTGAACATCGTTATGTTGATCATATCTACTATATGATTCACGCTCGACCTTTCGGTCTCCGTGTTCCGAGGCCATATCTGTATATGCTAGGCTCGTCAAGTTTAACCTGAGTATTCTGCGTGTGCAAAACTGGCTTGCACCCGTTGTAGATGGACGTAGAGCTTATCACACCCGATCATCACGTGGTGTCTGGGCACGACGAACTTTGGCAACGGTGCATACTCAGGGAGAACACTTCTTGATAATTTAGTGAGAGATCATCTTATAATGCTACCGTCAATCAAAGCAAGATAAGATGCATAAAAAGATAAACATCACATGCAATCAATATAAGTGATATGATATGGTCATCATCATCTTGTGCTTGTGATCTCCATCTCCGAAGCACCGT
>NW_021266252.1:0-869 GCF_002162155.2 Triticum dicoccoides
GGAGCCCAAAACAGTGAGTAATAGTCCAAGAAGCGGGCCAGAATCGGCCAAAACTGTGAGTGTGGATAACCGACACGTAAACGCACCTTGGGGTTCAACAATTATGGAAATCGCTTCGGGACCCCAAAACAGTGAGTAATAGTCCATGAAACAGGCAAGAATCAGCGAAAACCGCAAGTGCTGATGACCAGCACGTAAATGCACCACGGGGTTCATCAATCGTTGAAATCACTCCGAGACCCCAAAACTGTGAGTAATAGTCCAAGAAGCGGCCCGATTCGGCCAAAACTGTGAGTCTTGATGACCGACACGGAAACGCACATTGGGGTTCAACAACTATGGAAATCGCTTTGGGACCCCAAAGCGGTGAGTAATAGTCCATGAAATGGGCCAGAATCGGCCAAAACCGCGAGTGCTGATGACCGACACGTAAACGCACTACGGGGTTCGTTAATCGTTGAAATCACTCCGGGACCCCAAAACAGTGAGTAATAGTCCAAGAAGTGGGCCAGAATCGGCCAAAACCGTGAGTGTTGATGACCAACACGGAAATGCACCTTGGGGTTCAACAACTATGGAAATCGCTTCGGGACCCCAAAACAGTGAGTAATAGTGAATGAAACGGGCCAGAATCGGCCAAAACCGCGAGTGCTGAAGACCGACACGTAAACACACCACGGGGTTCGTCAATCGTTGAAATCACTCTGGGACCCCAAAATAGTGAGTTATACTCCAAGAAGCGGGCCAAAATAGGCCAAAACTGTGAGTGTTGATGACCGACACGTAAACGTCAACAACTATGGAAATCACTCCGGGACCCCAAAATTGTGAGTAATAGATCATGAAACGGGCCAGAATCAGCCAAAACC
>NW_021266253.1:0-1075 GCF_002162155.2 Triticum dicoccoides
TGAATTGATTATTGCTGACCCTTTTTGCTACCATATTATAAGCCTTCCCAGCTCCACATACATCTACGTCGTGCGTTTGACTCTCCCTGGTAATCGCTCTATCCAAGCTTTGAGAGTTTTTGACTACAACGGTTGCCGATCACCGCCTGCTGCTGGGTAAGAACTGGTAAGAATTTGAGATTTTCTTGACGGATTTGTGACACCCACCACCACCACTTGTTCGTAGTCTGTAGGATCATATTCTTGTGTGTTTCTATTGCTGCTAACCATGCCAGGATCACAAGCCGACGAGATTGACTGGGAGAATTTATCGAACAAGGAGCTTCATGATAAGTTTCAGCAAATGATGACTGAACAGGTGCAAGATGTGCTGAACAATTTTGAAGAGGCCATGGAGAAGATCACTGGCCTTGAGAAGACGTTCGAAACAAAGCTCGATAACAGGTTTAATGAATTGCTCGCGCGTCTTCCACCACCACCACCCGCTGCACCTAACGCACCTCTCCAACAACAACAACAACGACTACCTCCACGTCGCGAAGCAGACCTCCGCCGAGCAAGCCGTGTTCCTCTTGCGTTTGGCCAAACTGTTGGTGCTTCTGTTGATACTTCTGTGGCTCCTGCTGCTGATGCGGAGGAGGATGATTATGTGGGAGATTATGAGGATGAGGTTGGTCAAAATCAACACTACGTGCAGCCACCTGTACCACCACCAGCAGGTCGACCTCAGGTATATATTCGTAATGGTAGGCCTGCACCACCACCTCAGGTACGAGATGATGTCCATATTCCTAAACTGAAATTGAATATTCCACCATTTGAGGGTAGATATGTTCCTGATATATATCTTACTTGGGAGTTAGAAACTGAACAACGATTTACATGTTTACAATATCCTGAGGAGAGACGAGTTGCTGCTGCTGTTTGTGCTTTCACTAGTTTTAAATGTGTATGGTGGTCTGAACATTGTAGATTATATCCTATTCCAACTACTTGGGCTGCTTTGAAAACTGCTATGCGTACGCGTTGGGTTCCACCATATTATCAACGTGAATTGCTTCAAAAATTGCAGCGT
>NW_021266254.1:0-1210 GCF_002162155.2 Triticum dicoccoides
CCGCTCGACTTCTTATTCACCCTAGCTCTCTGTCCAGGAGTTGCAAGTAGTTTCTGGTGTTTGTAGCCTACTGGAGGCCGTGGACAGCGCTGACCGTAGGGGTGGGCTGTGATGCGGTAGGTACGTGGCCGGGTGTACCGAATACCCGTTAGGTATCTCGGGAACCCTGTTCACATCGTTCGGGGCCGTATGGGAAACCTCGGCCGGACTCCCTGCGGATGGAACCTGAATAGGCGATAAACCTGGACTAGAGGCTTAAGTGTTTAGGTAGGTCGTGGTCTACACCCACATCGGCTTTCGCTTGAAGTCTGCCGAGCACATGTCGTGTGCAGACGCTAAGTGGTGGAAACATGTATGAAGAAGTACACCCCTGCAGGGTTATCATGATCTATTCGAATAGCCGCGTCCGCGGTAAAGGACTACTTGGTTGCCTATACAGTTCATAGACAAGTAAATGGAAACTGTTAAAAGCCTCAAGATAAGTGTGAGTGCCGAGGATGGCTCTTCCGTAGGAAGACGGAGGTGGATCCTCGGTAGTGTATTGAATTGGTGAGTAGTGGACTCGTGTGCGCAAAACCATTTCAAGTTGGAGTATCATAGGATAGTCTAGCCAAGAGTCAAAGCTGGCTTGCTGCAATAACTCCACCAACCCTTCTTGATACTAAGCATGTATGTAGGATCTGATGTAAGTCTTGCTGAGTACCTTTGTACTCATGTTGCTATAATTTACATTTTTACAGAAGACGCTGCAACCCCTTCTGATGGGTTCTATGTAGACGTTGACATCAACGAGTAGGCTAAAGACCCAGGTGGTGACCTTGAGCTTGTGAAGGACCACGTAGTATAGCTAGGCTTTCCAAGCCTCTTATATTTTACTAGTTGTCTGTACTCAGACAAGTTACTTCCGCTGCTGGTTTGTATGACTGTATGACTTGTATGTTGGGTCGTGAGACCCGTACCTTTGTGTATGTTATGTATGGCTCCCTGAGCCTTAAATAAAGTACTTGTGTCGTAGAGTCATGTTGTGATGCTTCGTTGTATTTGCACATATCGAGCATATTGTGTGTATGATTGAAATGCTTGGTATGTGTGGGATCTGACTATCTAGTTGTTTATCTTTAGTAGCCTCTCTTACCGGGAAATGTCTCCTAGTGTTACCGCTGAGCCATGGTAGCTTGCTACTGCTCTGGAACACTTAGGCTGGCCGGCA
>NW_021266255.1:0-1429 GCF_002162155.2 Triticum dicoccoides
TAGTTGAATTAATAGAACTAATGTATTTTTAGTAAGATGATGGTAGCAATTACACGGACTGGGTCCGTAACTGGAGGATTATCCTCATTGTTGCACAGAAGAATTACGTCCTGGAAGCACCGCTGGGTGCCAGGCCTGCTGCTGGAGCAACACCAGATGTTATGAACGTCTGGCAGAGCAAATGATGACTACTCGATAGTTCAGTGTGCCATGCTTTGAACGTCATGGAGCATATGAGATGTTCCAGGAGTTGAAGTTAATATTTCAAGCAAATTCCCGGATTTAGAGATATGAAGTCTCCAATAAGTTCTATAGCTACAAGATGGAGGAGAACAGTTCTGTCAGTGAGCATATACTCAAAATGTCCGGGTATAATAATCACTTGATTCAATTGGGAGTTAATCTTCCAGATGATTGTGTCATTGACAGAATTCTCCAATCACTGCCACCAGGCTACAAGAGCTTCGTGATGAACTATAATATGCAAGGGATGAATAAGACTATTCCCGAGCTCTTCGCAATGCTGAAAGCTGCGGAGGTAGAAATCAAGAAGTAGCATCAAGTGTTGATGGTCAACAAGACAACTAGTTTCAAAAAAAAGGGCAAAGGGAAGAAGAAGGGAAACTTCAAAAAGAACAGCAAGCAAGTTGCTACTCAAGAGAAGAAACCCAAACCTGGACCTAAGCCTGAAACTGAGTGCTTCTATTGCAAGCAGACTGGTCACTGGAAGCGGAACAGCCCCAAGTATTTCGCGGATAAGAAGGATGGCAAGGTGAACAAAGGTATATGTGATATACATGTTATTGATGTGTACCTTACTAATGCTCGCAGTAGCACCTGGGTATTTGATACTGGTTTTGTTGCTAATATTTGCAACTCGAAGCAGGGACTACGGATTAAGCGAAGATTGGCTAAGGACGAGGTGACGATGCGCGTGGGAAATGGTTCCAAAGTCGATGTGATCGCAATCGGCACGCTACCTCTACATCTACCTTCGGGATTAATATTAGACCTAAATAATTGTTATTTGGTGCCAGAGTTAAGCATGAACATTATATCTGGATCTTGTTTGATGCGAGACGGTTATTCATTTAAATCTGAGAATAATGGTTGTTCTATTTATATGAGTAATATCTTTTATGGTCATGCACCCTTAAAGAGTGGTCTATTTTTATTGAATCTTGATAGTAGTGACACACATATTCATAGTTTTGAAGCCAAAAGATGCAGAGTTGATAATGATAGTGCAACTTATTTGTGGCACTGCCGTTTAGGTCATATCGGTGTAAAGCGCATGAAGAAACTCCATACTGATGGACTTTTGGAACCACTTGATTATGAATCACTTGGTACTTGCGAACCGTGCCTCATGGGCAAGATGACTAAAACACCATTCTCCGGTACTATGGAGAGAGCAACAGATTTGTTG
>NW_021266256.1:0-783 GCF_002162155.2 Triticum dicoccoides
AGAAGAAGAAGAAGAAGAAGAAGAAGATTAAGAAGAAGAATAAGAATAATAAGAAGAAGATGAATAAGAATAATAATAAGAAGAAGAATAAGAATAAGAAGAAGAAGAAGAATAATAATAATAATAATAATAATAATAATAATAATAATAATAATAAGAAGAAGAAGAAGAAGAACAAGAAGAATAAGAAGAAGAAGAAGAAGAAGAAGAAGAAGAAGAAGAAGAAGAATAGGAATAATAATAATAATAATAATAATAATAATAATAATAATAATAATAATAAGATGAAGAAGAAGAAGAAGAAGAAGAATAAGAAGATTAAGAATAAGAAGAAGAAGAAGAAGAAGAATAAGAAGAAGAATAAGAATGTGACGCCCGGGTAATTAAGCTACAGTAATCCCCGCTAATGATGCCACGTCACCTCGGTTACTGTGGATAAACTCGCGTTAGTTCGGAACCTAGTTCGAAATTCAAATTTAAAACCAAGCAAACAATAAAAGTTTTCAAATATTAAAACTAAAATGTTCGGAGTGAGCCAAATAATGCATAAGTAAGTATGGTGGAGAAACCACACTTTTATAAAAGTGTAAAATACTATAAAATGTTTTAAACAGTAGCAAAAACAATTTGTTGAATGCCTTTTACGATAAATAAAATATTAAGCTATTTTATTTTGTTGCCCAAACTTATGTGGCAGTAGCTAATTACTAACACTAAATTAGGGACTACTTTTATAGTCTATAAAACTAAAATAAAAGAGGAACTAAAATAAAACAGAAAACA
>NW_021266257.1:0-1072 GCF_002162155.2 Triticum dicoccoides
ATTTTCCTACTCGTTTCACCAAGATCATCTAGGAGTTCATCTAGCAACGAGTGATTAGATGCATCTACATACCTTTGTAGATCGCGCACGGAAGCGTTCAAAAGAACGGTGATGATGTAGTCGTACTCGACGTGATCCAAATCACCGATGACCAGCGCCGAACGGACGGCACCTCCGCGTTCAACACACGTACGGGACGGGAGACGTCTCCTCCTTCTTGATCCAGCAAGGGGGAAGGAGAGGTTGATGAAGATCCAGCAGCACGACGGCGTGGTGGTGGATGCAGGGCGTCACAGCAGCAGGGCTTCGCCGAGACTACGAGGGAGAGACGTAACGGGGGGGAGGTGGAGGCGCCAGGGGCTGGTGTAAAATCCCTCCTCTTCCCCCCACTATATATAGGGGTGCCAGGGGGGGCGCCGGCCCTAGTAGATGGCATCTACTAGGGGGGGCGGCGGCCAAGGGGAGGTTTCCCTCCCCCCCAAGGCACCTAGGGGTGCCTTCCACCACATGGACTCTTCCATGGTGGAAACCCTAGGCGCATGGGCCTATAGGGGCTGGTGCCCTTGGCCCATCTAGGCCAAGGCGCACCCCTTACAGCCCATGTGGCCCCCCGGGACAGGTGGCCCCACCCGGTGGACCACCGGGACCCTTCCGGTGGTCCCGGTACAATACCGATAACCCCGAAACTTGTCCCGATGCCCGAAATAGCACTTCCTATATATAATTCTTTACCTCCGGACCATTCTGGAACTCCTCGTGACGTCCGGGATCTCATCCGGGACTCCGAACAACATTCGGGTTTCTGCATATACATATCTTCATAACCCTAGCGTCACCGAACCTTAAGTGTGTAGACCCTACGGGTTCGGGAGACAAGCAGACATGACCGAGACGACTCTCCGGTCAATAACCAACAGCGGGATCTGGATACCCATGTTGGCTCCCACATGCTCCACGATGATCTCATCGGATGAACCACGATGTCGAGGATTTAATCAATCCCGTACGCTATTCCCTTTGTCTATCGATATGTTACTTGCTCGAGATTCGATCGTCGGTATCCCAATACCTC
>NW_021266258.1:0-1210 GCF_002162155.2 Triticum dicoccoides
CTATTACTCGCCGCTTTGGGGTCCCAGAGCGATTACCATGGTTGTTGAACTCCAAGGTGCACTTACGTGTCTGTCATCAACATTCATAGTTTTTGCCAATTCTGGCCCGTTTCTTGGACTATTACTCTGTTTTGGCGTCCCGGTGTGATTTCCATGATTGACGAACACCGGGGTGCGTTTATGTGTCGGTTAGCAACACTCGCATTTTGGGCCGCTTCTGGCCCGTTTCGTCGACTATTACTCACCGTTTTGGGGCCCCAAAGTGATTTCCATGGTTGTTGAACCCCATGGTGCGCTTACGTGTCGATCATCAACAATCGCAGTTTGGGCCGATTTTGGCCCGTTTCTTGCACTATTAATTAGTTTTGGGCGTCCCGCAGTGATTTCCATGATCGACGAACTCCGTGGTGCGTTTACATGTCAGTCATCAACGCACAATTTTGGTCGACTCTGGTCCATTTCGTGCACGATTATTCACCATTTTGGCGTCCCAGAGCGATTTCCATGATTGACAATTCCCGGGGTGCGTTTGCATGTCTGTCCTCAACACTCACAGTTTGGGCCAATTCTGACGCGATTCGAGGACTATTACTCAACATGTAGGGGTCCCGAAGCGATTTCCATAGTTGTTGAACCCCAAAATGCGTTTACGTGCCGGTCATGAACACTCACAGTTGTGGCCGATTCTGGCCCGTTTCGTGGACTATTACTCACTGTTTGGGGTCCCGGTGTGACTTGCGCAATTAACAAACCCCGGGGTGCGTCTACGTGTCGATCATCAACACTCGCAGTTTCGGCCGATTCGGGCTCGTTTTGTGGCACTCGCAGTTTTGGCCGATTCTGGCCCGTTTCATGGACTATTACTCACTGTTTTGGGGTCCCGGAGTGCTTTCCTTGATTAACAAACCCCGGGGTACGTTTACGTATCGGTCATCAACACTCATGGTTTTTGTCGATTCTGACTCGTTTCGTGGACTATTACTCACCGTTTTGGGGTCCCGAAGAGATTTCCATAGTTGTTGAACCCCAAGGTGCGCTTACATGTATGTCATCAACAATCGCAGTTTGGGCCGATTTTTGGCCCATTTCTTGGACTATTACTTAGTTTCGGGGGTCCTGGAGTGATTTCCACAATTTACGAACCCCGTGGTGCGTTTACGTTTCGGTCATCAACACTCACAATTTTGGCCGATTCTGGTCCGTTTCGTGC
>NW_021266259.1:0-2031 GCF_002162155.2 Triticum dicoccoides
CCTCCTGTATCTGTCTCTCAAAGGTACAAGCACGGAAATACATACCAGTAATGCAACGAGGAATATATTGAAATCTTGCCTGAATATCATGGTTCAAACCATGAAAAAATCTATTCATTGTATCATTCTCAGGTTCTTCTATGTCACAATGATGCATATAAGATTTGAACGCTTGGTAGTAAGCATGAACAGTGTTGTTGCCTTGTTTAAATTGTTCAAATTTGCGAAGCAATTCACGACAATAATAAGGAGAGAAAAATTGTTGTCTCATTACAGCTTTCAAAACTTTCCAAGTTGTGGGTTGGTTATCAATGTTTTTCTTACAATGTACACTCCACCAAACAGAAGCAAAATCAGTAAATGCTCTAGTGGCTACTCGCACTCGCTCAAGTTCAGAAAAGTCATGGTGACTAAAAACTTGTTCTACTTCAAGCTCCCAAGCTAGATAAGTAGTAGGATTAAATCTACCCTCAAATGACGGTAAAAAGATAACCTGACCATGTGCTTGTGTGTGTTGTCCCAACTCTCGTGATGGTGAAGATGTGTCCGTTGTCCAAGAACTTCTATCTTCGGAACCTGTCATGATTAGTAGAAACAAGAAACAAAATTCAAGAATAATGTTCCTATGAACTACTAGGGTATGGTGGTAAAGCGCTCACAGTAAAGCAAATATCAATATCTTACAAGTTCTTACCAAGCAGCAGGTGGTGACAGGCAACCAGCGGTGTCAAATAACTCTGAAGATTGTGTAAAGCGATTGCCAGGGGAACATACGTATACACGGTGTAGAAATATGTGGAGCTGGGTTGGCTATATATGGTAGCAAAAGATTAGCAATAATCAATTCAGAGATGCGATGTTGAATAAACGCTCAACGACGGTACTGTGCTGGTCCTAGGCTAGACCGAATTAGAGACGCAAGCCTAGAACACTAATGAGGTCACGTCGTAGCACAACTAGCATCAATGAAGGATACTAAGTAGCTCTGGACAGCAAGATATAAGTGAAGATCACAACGACAGAAAGATAATGATGTGAAACAATAGCCAAGCAGGATATATCAACAACTTTGTCTCCAACTGTCCTCTGAAAAAATTTGTGCCGATTTTTTTGAATTTTTTTAAGAATGGTATTGACTCAAGCTTTCAAAAACAAATGGAATCACTCAATCCCGAGTTGATATGAGGAGTCAAAAAATTCGAAAACTGGCCTGAAAAACTGGAATAAGCTGTGTTCATGAACTTCGGAGGGCAAAAAGACCTATTTAGAAGCCGATTTTGAGGTGCCAAATATTTAACTAGTTTCTTCAACTATTTAGATGCGGCTCGTCGCTAGCTTTCGTTTGAGTACTCGCGGAGGCAAAACGGACTTCGTATGAGGAAGTTATGCCTGTTTTACTGAACAGTGCACAAAACAGATTCCAATCCGAATTCAACTACGAGATTGAGTCTAAAAAGATCCGAATTTTGTTTTTTTTCTTCTCTCTTTTTTTCCTCACATTTTTTTTCTTTCTCTCCTTTTTTTCTCTGACTTTTTTTCTCTTTTTTTCTCTTTTTTTATCGTTTTTTTCTCTCTTTTTTTTTCTCCCTCTTTCCAAAACAAACTAGATAAGATGCAGATTGGATCAAGCGAAGATGTGAACGATCTCAATTATTATTATGACAATGAATGGTGGGTAGCACGTGGTGGAAATTGATGGATGGGTGGTTGATGAGGACATCAATACAATTGTTACACCCACAGCCCCTGCTGCTATACATACTGGACCAATTACTAGAGCTCGTGCACGCCAACTAAATTACCAGGTACTTTCGTTTCTTGGTAATGATTCTAATGTTCATGAGAATATGATGCTGCCTAAATTGGATACATTTGTTTTGCTTACAAATGAAGGGCCTAGCTTGGAGAAGGATGAACATTGGAGCAAGAACAAGAATGGAGTTACAAGTGATGATTTCAGGACTTTGAAGCCACCATAATGGGTGCATGAAGCCTTGGACGAAATATACAAGATGCCACTTCATAAATTTC
>NW_021266260.1:0-970 GCF_002162155.2 Triticum dicoccoides
GATCTAGCCCTTTGACTTTGCACGGACGGGCTTTGACCAGTGGACCTCTCCACCCGGTTGTGTCGGGTCGGCCCAGAGGGACACCGGGGAGCAACATCCGGGCCAGGCCCACAGCTACATCCACTCCGTGTAGACCCGACGCGTCCGTTTCCCTCCTCCAGGTGCCGGCGGCGGCGCCGTCCGTGAGGGGGGGCACGCACCGGAGACGCGTGCTGGGCGTTTGCAACCGCCTCAACACTTCCAGACTTGTGAGAGGCCGCCTACGCAAGATTTTACGGTATGCTCCCCCCCGAAGGCCGCCGGCCACAGTCGTAGACGTGCGAAGAGCAATCCGCGTAAAGGGAAGTGTTCAGATACTTCTCCATCACAAAAAATTATGAAAAATTACCATCAGTCCTATAGCACATGTGCCCACGTTGTGTAGAAAACTCATGATTTTATCGCGCTCCAAGTATTTAATAATATTCACGCTGCATCGTTACCGCAGAACGTCTACCATCGTTTCATTGCCGTCCGTGAGGGGGGCCACAACCCGGAGACGCGTCCGCCTCTTCGGACATGCCACAACACCACCCCGCATGTATGAGGGCCCGGTACGACGCTCCGGTGGCATTGCTACCCCCCCAGGGCCCCTGTCCCGCCTAACCCTGTAGCGTTTGACCACGGGATCTAGCCCTTTGACTTTGCACGGACGGGCTTTGACCAGTGGACCTCTCCACCCGGTTGTGTTAGGTCGGCCCATAGGAACACTTTGGAGCAACATCCGGGCCAGGCCCACAACTACATCCACTCCGTGTAGACTCGACGCGTCCGTTTCCCCCCTCCGGGTGCCGGCGGCGGCGCCGTTCGTCAGGGGGGCCTCGCACCGGAGACGCGTGCCGCCTCTTCGGACATGCCACAACACCACCCCGCATGTATGAGGGCCCGGTACGATGCTCCGGTGGCATTGCTACCCCCCAGGGCCCCCGTC
>NW_021266260.1:2239-2926 GCF_002162155.2 Triticum dicoccoides
TGCACGGACGGGCTTTGACCAGTGGACCTCTCCACCCGGTTGTGTCGGGTCGGCCCAGAGGGACACCGGGGAGCAACATCCGGGCCAGGCCCACAGCTACATCCACTCCGTGTAGACCCGACGCGTCCGTTTCCCTCCTCCAGGTGCCGGCGGCGGCGCCGTCCGTGAGGGGGGCACGCACCGGAGACGCGTGCTGGGCGTTTGCAACCGCCTCAACACTTCCAGACTTGTGAGAGGCCGCCTACGCAAGATTTTACGGTATGCTACCCCCCGAAGGCCGCCGGCCACAGTCGTAGACGTGCGAAGAGCAATCCGCGTAGAGGGAAGTGTTCAGATACTTCTCCATCACAAAAAAATTATGAAAAATTACCATCAGTCCTATAGCACATGTGCCCACGTTGTGTAGAAAACTCATGATTTTATCGCGCTCCAAGTATTTAATAATATTCACGCTGCATCGTTTCCGCAGAACGTCTACCACCGTTTCATTGCCGTGCGTGAGGGGGGCCACAACCCGGAGACGCGTGCCGCCTCTTCGGACATGCCACAACACCACCCCGCATGTATGAGGGCCCGGTACGACGCTCCGGTGGCATTGCTACCCCCCCCCCCCCAGGGCCCCCGTCCCGCCTAACCCTGTAGCGTTTGACCACGGGATCTAGCCCTTTGACTTTGCACGGACGGGCT
>NW_021266260.1:3757-5900 GCF_002162155.2 Triticum dicoccoides
CACCCGGTTGTGTCGGGTCGGCCCAGAGGGACACCGGGGAGCAACATCCGGGCCAGGCCCACAGCTACATCCACTCCGTGTAGACCCGACGCGTCCGTTTCCCTCCTCCAGGTGCCGGCGGCGGCGCCGTCCGTGAGGGGGGGCACGCACCGGAGACGCGTGCTGGGCGTTTGCAACCGCCTCAACACTTCCAGACTTGTGAGAGGCCGCCTACGCAAGATTTTACGGTATGCTACCCCCCGAAGGCCGCCGGCCACAGTCGTAGACGTGCGAAGAGCAATCCGCGTAGAGGGAAGTGTTCAGATACTTCTCCATCACAAAAAATTATGAAAAATTACCATCAGTCCTATAGCACATGTGCCCACGTTGTGTAGAAAACTCATGATTTTATCGCGCTCCAAGTATTTAATAATATTCACGCTGCATCGTTACCGCAGAACGTCTACCACCGTTTCATTGCCATCCGTGAGGGGGGCCACAACCCGGAGACGCGTGCCGCCTCTTCGGACATGCCACAACACCACCCCGCATGTATGAGGGCCCGGTACGACGCTCCGGTGGCATTGCTACCCCCCCAGGGCCCCCATCCCGCCTAACCCTGTAGCGTTTGACCACGGGATCTAGCCCTTTGACTTTGCACGGACGGGCTTTGACCAGTGGACCTCTCCACCCGGTTGTGTTAGGTCGGCCCATAGGAACACTTTGGAGCAACATCCGGGCCAGGCCCACAGCTACATCCACTCCGTGTAGACTCGATGCGTCCGTTTCCCCCCTCCGGGTGCCGGCGGCGGCGCCGTTCGTGAGGGGGCTGTCACATCCCTAGTCTGGTATGACTTAGACTAGCTAGCTATTTGTGCATCATATTTAAATTTCATTTAAATTTGAAATGAGGATTGGTGGAACCCTCAGAATCATTTTTGAAAATGACCCAAATAAAAATTTCTCCAAAAGGGTCCAAGAAAATGCTCATGTTGCCCTCTGAAAATATTGGACAGAGATAAAAATCAAAACAATATTTTTAGGAGCTCATGGACATTTATTTTGGCCATTTGGATTAATTCGATAAATATTTGCATTGGAAATATATTTCTATATATATGAAATATGGTCCAAAAATTATGCCAATTATACAAGAGCTCTGGAATAATACCATTAGCCCCTACAAAAATTGGCATAATAAAATTAAATGATTTGATATATTTATTAAATCAAACAAATGTCAGAAAAAAATAGAAAACAGAAATAAAAGGAAGGAGGACTTACCTGGGCCTCCCCTCCCCTGCGCAGCCCAGCAGCAGCAGGCCGGCCCAGCCCACCTGGCCCTCCTCTGTCGCCTTCCTCCTCTGCCAGGAGGACGGGCGTGTGCCCGACGCTCGCCGGCACGCGCGCGCGCCACCTCCCCCCTGCTGGCCACCTCCTGCTTCCTTCTCTCGCCTCGATGCCCCGGACGAAGCCACGCAGCTGCCCCGCACCGCTCTCACTCTCCCTCGCCCTCCTCCTCTTCCCCTGCTCTCTCTCCCTCTCACCCGAAGCACCGCCGCCGCCGCAGCTCGCCACCGACGCGCTCCCCGCCGTCCCCTCGCCCCTCCGTAGAGCCCCCGAGCTCCGCCGCGACCCCCTCTACCTCCTCGCCGAGCCACGCAAGCTGGAGAGCCCCGTGGAGCCGTCGCCGTCGCCATCCTCGCCTCCGGCCGCCGTGGGTACTCGCCGTCAATTCGGGAGCTTCCGGGCATCCCCGACCTCGCCTTCGCGCTCGCTGGATCCGCGGTGAGTTCCTTCACCGTTCCCCTCTCTTCTCCCTCCCGTTCCCGTGCCGTAGCGCCGCTCCCCACCACGGCCGAAGCCCCTCGCCGCCGTCCATGTCGCCGCCGCCGTCTCGGCCCGCCTCCGGCCAAACCAAGCCTCCCATCGCGCTCCTGGTGCCACGAGGGTGCCGCCGAGCCCCTCAGGTGGCCTCCCCGTGCCCCGTAGCCCTTCTCCGCTCGAAGCCGAGCTCCGGCCGCCGCCCCGAGCTCCGCTCCGGCGAGCTCCGCCGCCCCCGCAGCCTCCCGCGTGAACCCCTAGACGCGCGCGAGTCTGGGCTTCGCGTGGGTGGTCTCCGCCGCTCAGATGGTCGCCAGAACGGCGATCCCGAGCCCCTCCA
>NW_021266260.1:5983-14883 GCF_002162155.2 Triticum dicoccoides
GGGCCCGACCCCCCCCCTAACCTTTTAATTAACCCTGTTAACCCCAGTGTCACTGACGTGTGGGTCCCACACGTCAGGTTTGACCTGGACAGCCGCGTTGACCGCTGATGCAATGATGACGTCATGCTGACGCAATTATACATTTTCTGGAATTTAAATAATTCAGAAAATCCAGAAATTGCTTTAAACTTCAAAAATTCATATCAATTCAACCGTAGCTCAGATTGAAATAATTTATATATGAAAAATTATCAGAAAAATGCCATCTTTCCATCTGTACTAGTTTCATGCATGAAAAACAAACTTATACATGCTGAATATGGGAAAACACATTATGGCATATATAAGAGACTTAATTTAGAAATGCATTTGAACCTTTGGTTCAAATGGACTTCAAACCAAGTGAACACTAGTTGCATTAGCTCAAACAACATCACATCTACATGCCATGTTCATGCATCATATTGTTGCATATGATTGTGTTTTGATTGGCGGCACCATTCCTTCTCGATAGGTCCTGCTCCGGAGACGTTCCAGAGTACCTGTCTGTGAAGCAGTGCCTTCCTTGTTGTTTTACCAGGCAAGCAAACCCCCTTGTTCATTTCGATAAAACCCTACTCTCTCGCTCCTGCTCTCAGTTATTGCATTAGGACAACAACGATTCATCTGCTACTTTGTGCTGCGGTAGTTGAACCCATTCCTCTGCATGACCTGTCATTGCCACAGTAAATAGTTGAAACCCACTAGCATGTGTAGGAGTTGATTGAAGCCACTGATGTGTTCCTACCATGCTATGCCTGCTATTGCTTAGAGTTGCGTCAGGTCTGATTCATTGGGAATGAATTGGAGTGTCACGATATGTTCTAATGCTGAGAGTGAAGTGTGTGAACACGATTTGGTAAAGGTAGCGGTGAGAGGCCATGTAGGAGTACATGGTGGGTTGTCTCACTGGAACCGTCCTTAAGCCCTGAGTTCTGTGTATGTTGTCCAATGACTCGATACTACCACACATTGGGCTCCGGGCGCTCCAAGCCCTCTCGACTTATTAACCAACTTGATCTCTGTCCAGGAGTCGCAACTAGTTTCTGGTGTTTGTAGGTAGTGCTATTTTTCTACCAAGTGGCACCCGGCAGGGTGGGCTTGGGACAGACTAGGCACACGTGGCACGGTGTACCGAGTGGCACCCGGTTGGTGGGCTCGGGAACCCTGCTCACATCGTTTGGGGCCGTGAGCGACACCCCGGCCGGATCTCCTTGCGGATGGAACCCGAATAGGCGATAAACCTGGACTAGAGTCTTGTGTGGTTAGTCAGGTCGTGGCCGACACCCTCGCCAGGCTTCCGCTTGAAGGTTGCCGAGATACAGGACGTGTATATGGCGGTAAGTGGCGAGAGCGTGTGTGAAGAAGTACACCCCTGCAGGGTTAACATGATCTATTCGAATAGCCGGGTCCGCGGTTATGGACTTCTTGGATGCTTACATGGTACATAGACAACTTGAAGTGGATACTCTAAAATGCTCAAGACAAGTGTGAGTGCTATGGATGGCCTTCTCGTAGGGAGACGGGGATGAATCCATAGTAGTGTATTGTATGGTGATTAGTGGACTCGTGTACGATGTTTCACCTCCAGAGTTTCTGGTAGTCGTAGAACAGGATAGCCACAGAGTCAAAGCTGGCTTGCTGCAACTAAACCCCACGTTACCCTCTTGATACAAGTGCATGTATGATAGGATCTGATGTAAGTCTTGCTGAGTACCTTTGTACTCATGTTGCTTTATTTATGTTTTTGCAGCGGAGACTTCGGTCTTACTAGTGTTTCCATGGACTTCGACTAGTAGCTAGTACCTCAGCTACGATCTTGATCGGATGTTGTAGATAGTCAGGCTCTTCAGCCTTTTTCTTTGTAGATGTCTGTACCCAGACATGTAATGCTTCCGCTTGTTGCTTGTATGCTCTGTATGATGGGTCTTGTGACCCCTGTTGCAATATATGCTATGACGGCTCTTCTGAGCCTTTATCTATATGAGTTGTTGAGTTATGCTGTGATGCCATGTTGTACAGCACATACTTGCATGTTATGCGTACGTGTAATGTGTATTGCTATGTGTGGGATCTGACTATCTAGTTGTTTATTCTTAGTAGCCTCTCTTACCGGGAAATGTCTCCTAGTGCTTCCACTGAGCCCTGGTAGCTTGCTACTGCTCCGGAACACTTAGGCAGGCCGGCATGTGTCCTTCTTCGATCCTGTGTCTGTCCCTTCGGGGAAATGTCACGCGATGAATACCGGAGTCCCGCTAGCCCGCTACAGCCCGGTTCACCGGAGTCCTGTTAGCCCAGTGCTACAGCCTGGATTCACTCGCTGATGACCGACACGTTCGATGCTGGGTCATGGATGCCTGTCCCTGTAAGTTAGTGCCACTTTGGGTTTACGACTAGCCATGTCAGCCCGGGCTCTTTATCATATGGATGCTAGCGACACCATCATATACGTGTGCCAAAATGCGCAAATGGTCCCGGGCAAAGGTAAGGCGACCCCCGTGGGGATACCGTGCGTGAAGCCGCAAGGTGATATGAGGTGTTACATGCTAGATCGATGTGGCATCGAGTCGGGGTCCTGACAGCTTTGGTATCAGAGCTTGACTGTCTGTAGGATTACCAAGCCATACTGGTCGAAGTTGAGTCTAGAAATTCTTAATTATATAAGGGAATTGATTGTGGGATGGAACGTAAGGCTCTTTTTACTCCTTTACCTCATGGCCTTCTGATCTGAGTCATCCTATCTTTCCGACGGGGTTAAGGAACTAGGCTTCTCCTCCGTCTATCAGGATCACGTGTTACTACTCCGTAGTTCCATAGGATTGGTTGATCAGAGTCATACCCCAGTTTCGAGTACTTCCGGTGTAGTCTGGTTAGTTCTATCCCAGAACCTTGAGTGATGATGATAAGTATGTTACTACCCCATTTTTAGTAGGATGTCTCATTCTGAGCATTTTACTGCCGTTATGCTGCCGGATTTTCCCTAAGAGTTCGAGTGATACTAATTCGTTGTCCTACATTCTACAGTCCAAAGTTGATGCTGATTCCGTCCTTGGTTCGTTTCTCAGGATGTCATCGGCTAAGCGAAGTTCCATTGCTCGTAGCCAGAATCACGGAGATGGTAGGGATGAGGATCCTCCCGACCAGCCTTCGTTGACAGAGTTCATGCTAGAGATGGAGAGGAACAAGCGTGAGTCCTACCACTTGTTGGCACGTATCGAGGAGAACACCGCACATCAGTCCAACAAGTCTGTGACCATTCATGACTTCATTCGCTTGCACCCACCTACCTTTCATCATTCCATCGAGCCACTCGATGCAGATGACTGGCTCCGTAGCATCACTCATAAGCTGCGTTCCGCGAACGTAGCTGAAGATGACAAGGTCACTTATGCCACATACCACCTGGAAGGTCCTGCTAGTCTTTGGTGGCAGAACTACGAGGCTATGCTTCCAGCTGGCCAGATTCCTACCTGGAAGGATTTCACTGAGGCTTTTCGCGAGCATCACATTCCCCAGGCCCTCATTGATCGCAAGAGAGAAGAGTTCTGTAGTTTCACCCAGAGTAAGATGGCTGTTGATGCTTATAGCAGAGAGTTCGAGAACCTTGCCCGCTATGCCACAGAAGAAGTGTCCACGGATGCTAAGAAGCAGGCTAGGTTCCGGAAGGGTCTCAACCCCAAGTTGCGTCGTGATCTCCACCTGCATCATTGTGATACATTCCAAGCTCTTGTGAACAAGGCCATCAATGCGGAGATAGCTCAACTCACTTACGAGGAGTCTCGTAAGCACACTCGTGATTTGGGATCTTCCTCCGGTTCTAGTTCCCTGAAACGCCGGATTTGGGTTCCAAACTCCGCTCTTCCTTCCGGTTATACACCGAGGTCATCTCATGTGGTGCCTCCTCCAGCTCAGTCGTATGTTCCACCCAGGCCTACTGGTAGACCGCTTGTTAGTGCGGGTCCCCGTCCAACCTCAGGGACTTGCTTCACTTGCGGGAGGCCAGGACACTATGCACGTGAATGCTCTCAGACTAGTTATGCTCCACCCCAGCCCGAGAAGACTGTTGGCTGTATTAAGCCATCACGCAAGATGATCAGTGTTAAGTCAGCCCCCACTGAACGTGGATGTGTGCATCACGTCTTAGCTAAAGACGCTCATGATGATCCAGATGTCGTTCTTGGTACACTCCTTGTCAATTGTCACCCAGCATCAGTTCTATTCGATACTGGAGCATCTCACTCCTTCATTTCTGAAGGCTATGCTCGTTTGCACGACATGTCATTTTGTGATATGCCAACTCCGCTAGTCATCCAAACTCCTGGATCCAAATGGCAAACCTCTAGGGTAAGCCATGGTAACGAAATCCTTGTTGACAGACTTGTATTCCTTGCATCACTTGTAGCCCTCAAGTCCTCAGATATTAACATCATCTTGGGTATGGACTGGATGACAGCTCATCATGCCAAGATTGATTGTTACACAAGATCTGTTCAGCTTACACACCCGTCTGGCAAGATAGTCACCGTCTCCACTAGAGTTGCAAAGCGTCAGCTCTATTCTCTTAATGCCAGCCCTCTTCCAGACCTTGAAGATATCCCGGTAGTCCGTGACTTTCCGGATGTCTTTCTAGAGGAACTGCCAGGTGTTCCACCTGACAGAGATGTAGAGTTCGTCATAGATCTTATCCCAGGAACAGCTCCAATCTCCCGGAGACCTTACAAGATGGCACCCCTAGAACTAGCCGAGCTTAAGAAACAACTCGATGAGTCCTTGCAAAAGGGTTTCATCCGTCCTAGTTCTTCTCCTTGGGCTTGCCCCGTCCTTTTCGTCAAGAAGAAGGATGGTACGGACCGGATGGTCGTTGATTATCGTCCCGTTAATTTGGTCACGATCAAGAACAAGTATCCGCTCCCCAGGATCAACGACCTGCATGATCAGCTCGCTGGATCCTCAGTCTTCTCCAAGATGGATTTAAGGTTAGGATACCACCAAATCAAAATCAGAAACGGGGACATTCCCAAGACAGCTTTTGTCACTCGTTATGGCCAGTACGAGTACACCGTCATGTCCTTTGGCCTAACCAACGCCCCAGCCACATTCTCCCGCTTGATGAACTCGATCTTCATGGAGTACTTAGATAAGTTCGTCGTGGTTTACCTCGATGATATTCTTATTTACTCGAAGAACGAGGAAGAGCATGCCGAACATCTTAGACTTGTGTTAGAAAAACTCAGAGAGCACCGCCTTTATGCCAAGTTCTCCAAGTGTGAATTTTGGTTGCCAGAAGTGACCTACCTAGGCCACGTAATCTCTGGTAAGGGCATTGCTGTCAATCCCGAGAGAGTTCAAGCCGTTCTCGATTGGACTCCACCTGAGACCGTTAAACAAGTTAGGAGTTTCCTTGGCCTAGCCAGCTATTGTCGCCGCTTTGTTGAAAACTTCTCCAAAGTAGCCAAACCCCTCACGGAACTTCTCAAGAAAGATAAAAAGTTCGAGTGGTCCCCACAGTGTGAGTACAGTTTTCAGGAACTGAAAAGGCGCCTGACCTCTGCTCCCATACTTGTGCCACCGGATTTCACTAAAGACTTTATTATCTACTGCGACGCCTCACGACAGGGACTAGGTTGCATCCTTATGCAGGATAGTCATGTGATTGCCTATGCATCTCGACAGTTGCATCCACATGAGGAGAATTATCCTACACATGATTTAGAGCTTGCAGCCGTAGTCTATGCACTCAAGACCTGGCGACATTACCTCCTTGGTAAACGTTGCGAGATTTACACCGATCACCAGAGTCTAAAGTATATCTTCACCCAACCGGATCTGAACCTTAGGCAAAGACGTTGGTTGGAGTTGATCACAGATTATGATCTAGGGATTACCTACACCCCAGGCAAAGCCAATGTCATGGCTGATGCTCTAAGCCGTAAATCCTATTGCAACAATCTCATGTTGCAGCAAGGCCAACCACTTCTCCATGAGGAATTCTGTAAGCTTAACCTTCACATTGCTCCTCGCGGATTCCTTTCTACCCTGGTGGCGAAACCTGATCTTGAAGATCGGATTATCGCTGCTCAAAAACAAGACACAGGAATTTCTCGGATCAAGAGAAACATTAAGAAGGGAGTGGGTGGATGTTTCTCTATGGATGATCGTGGAGTTGTTTTCTTTGAGAATCGCTTGGTGGTCCCCAAGAATCAACATCTGCGACAATTGATTCTTAAGGAGGCGCATGAATCCCCTCTCACGATTCATCCCGGTAGTACTAAGATGTATCAGGACCTACGCCAGAGGTTCTGGTGGACTAGGATGAAGAGAGAAATCGCTGAGTTCATTGCTAAATGTGACGTATGTCGTCGCGTTAAGGCAGAGCATCAAAGACCTGCTGGCACCCTTCAGCCTTTAGCTATTCCTGAATGGAAATGGGATAAAGTTAGTATGGACTTCATCACCGGTTTTCCCAGGACCAAGAGAGGGAATAACGCTATCTTCGTAGTCATTGATCGTCTCTCCAAAGTGGCTCACTTCCTTCCTGTTCGGGAAAATATCACTGCTAGTCAGCTTGCTGACTTATATATTTCTCGAATAGTGTCACTTCATGGTGTTCCACTAGAGATCAATTCAGACCGTGGCAGTCTTTTCACTTCTCATTTCTGGGAGAGTTTCCAAACTGCCATGGGAACCCATCTTTCTTTCAGTACCGCTTTCCACCCTCAATCAAGTGGTCAGGTGGAACGGGTCAATCAAATTCTCGAAGACATGCTCAGAGCTTGCGTTATCTCTTTCGGTATGGATTGGGAGAAATGTCTTCCTTTCGCCGAGTTTGCCTATAACAATAGCTACCAATCCAGCCTCAAGCAAGCTCCTTTTGAGGTTCTCTATGGACGAAGATGTCGAACACCTTTGAACTGGTCAGAAACCGGTGAAAGACAATTCTTTGGACCGGATATGATCCAGGAGGCAGAAGAGCAAGTTCGCATCATTCGTGAGAATTTGAAAACCGCCCAGTATCGTCAGAAAAGTCAGTACGATCGTCATCATAAGGATATGACTTATGAAATTGGCGACCAAGCTTACCTTCGGGTTACTCCTTTGAAGGGTACCCATCGATTCGGTATCAAGGGCAAGTTGGCTCCTCGTTACATTGGTCCTTTTCGCATTCTCGCTAAACGAGGAGAGGTTGCCTACCAATTGGAACTACCCCCACATCTTTCTCGAGTTCATGATGTCTTCCACATCTCTCAACTCAGGCGTTGCTTCTCGGATCCTATTCATGGAGTGGACCACGAAACGCTTGATCTCCAAGATAACCTCACATACCGAGAGTACCCGGTCCGCATTCTTGATCAAGCAGAGCGTGTTACTCGTCGTCAGAACGTTAAGTTTCTCAAAGTTCAGTGGTCTCATCATTCCGAGAGAGAAGCTACCTGGGAGCGAGAAGATCGTCTTCGACTGGAGTACCCCGCTTTCTTTCCGTCGACCCCTGAATCTCGGGACGAGATTCTTTCAAGTGGGGGCGAGTTGTCACATCCCTAGTCTGGTATGACTTAGAATAGCTAGCTATTTGTGCATCATATTTAAATTTCATTTAAATTTGAAATGAGGATTGGTGGAACCCTCAGAATCATTTTTGAAAATGACCCAAATAAAAATTTCTCCAAAAGGGTCCAAGAAAATGCTCATGTTGCCCTCTGAAAATATTGGACAGAGATAAAAATCAAAACAATATTTTTAGGAGCTCATGGACATTTATTTTGGCCATTTGGATTAATTCGATAAATATTTGCATTGGAAATATATTTCTATATATATGAAATATGGTCCAAAAATTATGCCAATTATACAAGAGCTCTGGAATAATACCATTAGCCCCTACAAAAATTGGCATAATAAAATTAAATGATTTGATATATTTATTAAATCAAACAAATGTCAGAAAAAAAATAGAAAACAGAAATAAAAGGAAGGAGGACTTACCTGGGCCTCCCCTCCCCTGCGCAGCCCAGCAGCAGCAGGCCGGCCCAGCCCACCTGGCCCTCCTTTGTCGCCTTCCTCCTCTGCCAGGAGGACGGGCGTGTGCCCGACGCTCGCCGGCATGCGCGCCCGCCACCTCCCCCCCTGCTGGCCACCTCCTGCTTCCTTCTCTCGCCTCGATGCCCCGGACGAAGCCACGCAGCTGCCCCGCACCGCTCTCACTCTCCCTCGCCCTCCTCCTCTTCCCCTGCTCTCTCTCCCTCTCACCCGAAGCACCGCCGCCGCCGCAGCTCGCCACCGACGCGCTCCCCGCTGTCCCCTCGCCCCTCCGTAGAGCCCCCGAGCTCCGCCGCGACCCCCTCTACCTCCTCGCCGAGCCACGCAAGCCGGAGAGCCCCGTGGAGCCGTCGCCGTCGCCATCCTCGCCTCCGGCCGCCGTGGGTACTCGCCGTCAATTCGGGAGCTTCCGGGCATCCCCGACCTCGCCTTCGCGCTCGCTGGATCCGCGGTGAGTTCCTTCACCGTTCCCCTCTCTTCTCCCTCCCGTTCCCGTGCCGTAGCGCCGCTCCCCACCACGGCCGAAGCCCCTCGCCGCCGTCCATGTCGCCGCCGCCGTCTCGGCCCGCCTCCGGCCAAACCAAGCCTCCCATCGCGCTCCTGGTGCCACGAGGGTGCCGCCGAGCCCCTCAGGTGGCCTCCCCGTGCCCCGCAGCCCTTCTCCGCTCGAAGCCGAGCTCCGGCCGCCGCCCCAAGCTCCGCTCCGGCGAGCTCCGCCGCCCCCGCAGCCTCCCGCGTGAACCCCTAGACGCGCGCGAGTCTGGGCTTCGCGTGGGTGGTCTCCGCCGCTCGGATGGTCGCCAGAACGGCGATCCCGAGCCCCTCCG
>NW_021266260.1:15660-17042 GCF_002162155.2 Triticum dicoccoides
GTGAGAGGCCATGTAGGAGTACATGGTGGGTTGTCTCACTGGAACCGTCCTTAAGCCCTGAGTTCTGTGTATGTTGTCCAATGACTCGATACTACCACACATTGGGCTCCGGGCGCTCCAAGCCCTCTCGACTTATTAACCAACTTGATCTCTGTCCAGGAGTCGCAACTAGTTTCTGGTGTTTGTAGGTAGTGCTATTTTTCTACCAAGTGGCACCCGGCAGGGTGGGCTTGGGACAGACTAGGCACACGTGGCACGGTGTACCGAGTGGCACCCGGTTGGTGGGCTCGGGAACCCTGCTCACATCGTTTGGGGCCGTGAGCGACACCCCGGCCGGATCTCCTTGCGGATGGAACCCGAATAGGCGATAAACCTGGACTAGAGTCTTGTGTGGTTAGTCAGGTCGTGGCCGACACCCTCGCCAGGCTTCCGCTTGAAGGTTGCCGAGATACAGGACGTGTATATGGCGGTAAGTGGCGAGAGCGTGTGTGAAGAAGTACACCCCTGCAGGGTTAACATGATCTATTCGAATAGCCGGGTCCGCGGTTATGGACTTCTTGGATGCTTACATGGTACATAGACAACTTGAAGTGGATACTCTAAAATGCTCAAGACAAGTGTGAGTGCTATGGATGGCCTTCTCGTAGGGAGACGGGGATGAATCCATAGTAGTGTATTGTATGGTGATTAGTGGACTCGTGTACGATGTTTCACCTCCAGAGTTTCTGGTAGTCATATAACAGGATAGCCACAGAGTCAAAGCTGGCTTGCTGCAACTAAACCCCACGTTACCCTCTTGATACAAGTGCATGTATGATAGGATCTGATGTAAGTCTTGCTGAGTACCTTTGTACTCATGTTGCTTTATTTATGTTTTTGCAGCGGAGACTTCGGTCTTACTAGTGTTTCCATGGACTTCGACTAGTAGCTAGTACCTCAGCTACGATCTTGATCGGATGTTGTAGATAGTCAGGCTCTTCAGCCTTTTTCTTTGTAGATGTCTGTACCCAGACATGTAATGCTTCCGCTTGTTGCTTGTATGCTCTGTATGATGGGTCTTGTGACCCCTGTTGCAATATATGCTATGACGGCTCTTCTGAGCCTTTATCTATATGAGTTGTTGAGTTATGCTGTGATGCCATGTTGTACAGCACATACTTGCATGTTATGCGTACGTGTAATGTGTATTGCTATGTGTGGGATCTGACTATCTAGTTGTTTATTCTTAGTAGCCTCTCTTACCGGGAAATGTCTCCTAGTGCTTCCACTGAGCCCTGGTAGCTTGCTACTGCTCCGGAACACTTAGGCAGGCCGGCATGTGTCCTTCTTCGATCCTGTGTCTGTCCCTTCGGGGAAATGTCACGCGATGAATACCGGAGTCC
>NW_021266260.1:17052-18709 GCF_002162155.2 Triticum dicoccoides
GAGGCTGACCAGTGGGCCCGACCCCCCCCCTAACCTTTTAATTAACCCTGTTAACCCCAGTGTCACTGACGTGTGGGTCCCACACGTCAGGTTTGACCTGGACAGCCGCGTTGACCGCTGATGCAATGATGACGTCATGCTGACGCAATTATACATTTTCTAGAATTTAAATAATTCAGAAAATCCAGAAATTGCTTTAAACTTCAAAAATTCATATCAATTCAACCGTAGCTCAGATTGAAATAATTTATATATGAAAAATTATCAGAAAAATGCCATCTTTCCATCTGTACTAGTTTCATGCATGAAAAACAAACTTATACATGCTGAATATGGGAAAACACATTATGGCATATATAAGAGACTTAATTTAGAAATGCATTTGAACCTTTGGTTCAAATGGACTTCAAACCAAGTGAACACTAGTTGCATTAGCTCAAACAGCATCACATCTACATGCCATGTTCATGCATCATATTGTTGCATATGATTGTGTTTTGATTGCCGGCACCGTTCCTTCTCGATAGGTCCTGCTCCGGAGACGTTCCAGAGTACCTGTCTGTGAAGCAGTGCCTTCCTTGTTGTTTTACCAGGCAAGCAAACCCCCTTGTTCATTTCGATAAAACCCTACTCTCTCGCTCCTGCTCTCAGTTATTGCATTAGGACAACAACGATTCATCTGCTACTTTGTGCTGCGGTAGTTGAACCCATTCCTCTGCATGACCTGCCATTGCCACAGTAAATAGTTGAAACCCACTAGCATGTGTAGGAGTTGATTGAAGCCACTGATGTGTCCCTACCATGCTATGCCTGCTATTGCTTAGAGTTGCGTCAGGTCTGATTCATTGGGAATGAATTGGAGTGTCACGATATGTTCTGATGCTGAGAGTGAAGTGTGTGGACACGATTTGGTAAAGGTAGCGGTGAGAGGCCATGTAGGAGTACATGGTGGGTTGTCTCACTGGAACCGTCCTTAAGCCCTGAGTTCTGTGTATGTTGTCCAATGACTCGATACTACCACACATTGGGCTCCGGGCGCTCCAAGCCCTCTCGACTTATTAACCAACTTGATCTCTGTCCAGGAGTCGCAACTAGTTTCTGGTGTTTGTAGGTAGTGCTATTTTTCTACCAAGTGGCACCCGGCAGGGTGGGCTTGGGACAGACTAGGCACACGTGGCACGGTGTACCGAGTGGCACCCGGTTGGTGGGCTCGGGAACCCTGCTCACATCGTTTGGGGCCGTGAGCGACACCCCGGCCGGATCTCCTTGCGGATGGAACCCGAATAGGCGATAAACCTGGACTAGAGTCTTGTGTGGTTAGTCAGGTCGTGGCCGACACCCTCGCCAGGCTTCCGCTTGAAGGTTGCCGAGATACAGGACGTGTATATGGCGGTAAGTGGCGAGAGCGTGTGTGAAGAAGTACACCCCTGCAGGGTTAACATGATCTATTCGAATAGCCGGGTCCGCGGTTATGGACTTCTTGGATGCTTACATGGTACATAGACAACTTGAAGTGGATACTCTAAAATGCTCAAGACAAGTGTGAGTGCTATGGATGGCCTTCTCGTAGGGAGACGGGGATGAATCCATAGTAGTGTATTGTATGGTGATTAGTGGACTCGTGTACGATGTTTCACCTCCAGAGTTTCTGGTAGTC
>NW_021266260.1:18719-20981 GCF_002162155.2 Triticum dicoccoides
TTATGCGTACGTGTAATGTGTATTGCTATGTGTGGGATCTGACTATCTAGTTGTTTATTCTTAGTAGCCTCTCTTACCGGGAAATGTCTCCTAGTGCTTCCACTGAGCCCTGGTAGCTTGCTACTGCTCCGGAACACTTAGGCAGGCCGGCATGTGTCCTTCTTCGATCCTGTGTCTGTCCCTTCGGGGAAATGTCACGCGATGAATACCGGAGTCCTGCTAGCCCGCTACAGCCCGGTTCACCGGAGTCCTGTTAGCCCAGTGCTACAGCCTGGATTCACTCGCTGATGACCGACACGTTCGATGCTGGGTCATGGATGCCTGTCCCTGTAAGTTAGTGCCACTTTGGGTTTACGACTAGCCATGTCAGCCCGGGCTCTTTATCATATGGATGCTAGCGACACCATCATATACGTGTGCCAAAATGCGCAAACGGTCCCGGGCAAAGGTAAGGCGACCCCCGTGGGGATACCGTGCGTGAAGCCGCAAGGTGATATGAGGTGTTACATGCTAGATCGATGTGGCATCGAGTCGGGGTCCTGACAGGGGCCCACGCACCGGAGACGCGTGCCGCCTCTTCGGACATGCCACAACACCACCCCGCATGTATGAGGGCCCGGTACGACGCTCCGGTGGCATTGCTACCCCCCAGGGCCCCCGTCCCGCCTAACCCTGTAGCGTTTGACCACGGGATCTAGCCCTTTGACTTTGCACGGACGGGCTTTGACCAGTGGACCTCTCCACCCGGTTGTGTCGGGTCGGCCCAGAGGGACACCGGGGAGCAACATCCGGGCCAGCCCCACAGCTAAATCCACTCCGTGTAGACCCGACGCGTCCGTTTCCCTCCTCCAGGTGCCGGCGGCGGCGCCGTCCGTGAGGGGGGGCACGCACCGGAGACGCGTGCTGGGCGTTTGCAACCGCCTCAACACTTCCAGACTTGTGAGAGGCCGCCTACGCAAGATTTTACGGTATGCTACCCCCCGAAGGCCGCCGGCCAAAGTCGTAGACGTGCGAAGAGCAATCCGCGTAGAGGGAAGTGTTCAGATACTTCTCCATCACAAAAAATTATGAAAAATTACCATCAGTTCTATAGCACATGTGCCCACGTTGTGTAGAAAACTCATGATTTTATCGCACTCCAAGTATTTAATAATATTCACGCTGCATCGTTACCGCAGAACGTCTACCACCATTTCATTGCCGTGCGTGAGGGGGGCCACAACCCGGAGACGTGTGCCGCCTCTTCGGACATGCCACAACACCACCCCGCATGTATGAGGGCCCGGTACGACGCTCCGGTGGCATTGCTACCCCCCCAGGGGCCCCGTCCCGCCTAACCCTGTAGCGTTTGACCACGGGATCTAGCCCTTTGACTTTGCACGGACGGGCTTTGACCAGTGGACCTCTCCACCCGGTTGTGTCGGGTCGGCCCAGAGGGACACCGGGGAGCAACATCCGGGCCAGGCCCACAGCTACATCCACTCCGTGTAGACCCGACGCGTCCGTTTCCCTCCTCCAGGTGCCGGCGGCGGCGCCGTCCGTGAGGGGGGGCACGCACCGGAGACGCGTGCTGGGCGTTTGCAACAGCCTCAACACTTCCAGACTTGTGAGAGGCCGCCTACGCAAGATTTTACGGTATATTACCCCCCGAAGGCCGCCGGCCACAGTCGTAGACGTGCGAAGAGCAATCCGCGTAGAGGGAAGTGTTCAGATACTTCTCCATCACAAAAAATTATGAAAAATTACCATCAGTCCTATAGCACATGTGCCCACGTTGTGTAGAAAACTCATGATTTTATCGTGCTCCAAGTATTTAATAATATTCACGCTGCATTGTTACCGCAGAACGTCTACCACCGTTTCATTGCCGTCCGTGAGGGGGGCCACAACCCGGCGACGCGTGCCGCCTCTTCGGACATGCCACAGCACCACCCCGCATGTATGAGGGCCCGGTACGACGCTCCGGTGGCATTGCTACCCCCCCAGGGCCCCCGTCCCGCCTAACCCTGTAGCGTTTGACCACGGGATCTAGCCCTTTGACTTTGCACGGACGGGCTTTGACCAGTGGACCTCTCCACCCGGTTGTGTTAGGTCGGCCCATAGGAACACTTTGGAGCAACATCCGGGCCAGGCCCACAGCTACATCCACTCCGTGTAGACTCGACGTGTCCGTTTCCCCCCTCCGGGTGCCGGCGGCGGCGCCGTTCGTGAGGGGGGCCACGCACCGGAGACGCGTGCCGCCTCTTCGGACATGCCACAACA
>NW_021266261.1:0-1031 GCF_002162155.2 Triticum dicoccoides
ACCGGAGCAGTCAGCACGGTCTCCTTCTTGTTCCTCCATTGTGTCATCGGAGCCATCATGAACATAGTCCTGTTCTTGTACCGGCATTAATGGGCCGAAGCCATCATGAACATAGCCCTCTTCTTCACCCCGTTCTTCCAGCTGACCAACGGAGTCGAGGAGAAATGACGCAACTTCATCCCTTCCATTTGCGATTATGTCCCTCAATATCGCTTCTGTTTCTTCGTCTCGACAGTGCTCCATAGTTTCTGCAAATATTTACAACATGTTTATATATGGTACAGATGGCAATCGTAGAACTAGCTAGCTAATCACAATAAGGAATCATGTTAGTGGCCTCGACGCTGCTTCTCTAGGGTTTGGGGTCGCCTCGACACAACAACGCTTCGAGAGAGTTAATTTGTCGGGTAGGGGCGCGGCGGGAGGGGGTAGGAGACCAACATCATTTTCTCTCTAGGGTTTGGGTGTCCTCGAGAGTTTTGGTCGAGCGAGAGGGCCGAGGAGGGTATTTATATCGACTGCCCCTCGTGTCGAAGTTATCTCGAGGGGGTTATATCGACAACGACGCGACAACGACGAGAAAGGAAAATAATTAAGGAAAAGGAAGAATAGAGGAAGAAGGAAGAAGGAAGAAGAAGAAAAAAAAGAGGAGAAGAAGAAGGGAATAGAGGAGAAGAAGAAAAAATAGAATTTTTTTTCTATTTTTTCTTCTTCTCCTCTATTCCTTTCTTCTTCTCCTCTTCTTTTTCTTCTTTTTTCCTCTTCTTATTTATTTCTCCTTTCTTCCTCTCCTCTTCTTCATCTTCTTATTTTCCTTTTTCCTCTCATTCTTTTTCTTGTTCTTTCTTACTTCTTCCTCTTTTCTTCCTTCGACCCTCTCGATCCCTCGACCCTAGAAACCTCGAACCCTCGACCCTTGACCCCTTAATGACGCTCGACCCTCTACCCTAGTTCCCGACCCTCGACCCCTCGGCGATCCTCGACACCCTCGTTCCCGATAAAAATTAAGAAGAAGAAGAAAAAAAAAAGAG
>NW_021266262.1:0-1200 GCF_002162155.2 Triticum dicoccoides
AGTATCCACTTTCAGTTGTCTATGAACTGATATAAGCAACCCAGAAGTCCTTTTCCGCGGACACGGCTATTCGAATAGATTAGGTTAACCCTGCAGGGGTGTACTTCTTCACACACGCTCTCACCACTTACCGCCGTTTACACGACATGTACTCGGCAACCTTCAAGCGGAAGCCCAACGTGGGTGTCGGCCACGACCTACCTAATCACCTAAGTCTCTAGTCCAGGTTTATCGCCTATTCGGGTTCCATCCATGAGGAGATCCGGCCGGAGTTTCGCTCACAGCCCCAAACGATGTGAACAGGGTTCCGTGACACCAAACGGGCGCCCGGTTTACCCGGCCACGTGCCTACCGCATCACAGCCCACCCCTACAGTCAGCGCTGCGCACGGCCTCCAGCATACTACAAACACCAGAAACTACTTGCAACTCCTGGACAGAGGACAAGGGTGATCAAGAAGCCGAGAGGGTCCATTGGTTTCGGGCCCAATGCATGGTAGTAGCTGAATCATGGATCACAAACACAGAACTCAGTTCCTGAGGACGGCTGCAATGAGACAACCCACCATGTACTCCTACATGGCCTCTCACCGCTACCTTTACCAAATCGTGTTCACACACTTAGCTCACACACAGTAGGACATGTTCACACGCCTCTGATTCATCCCTGATAAATCAGACCTGACTCAACTCTAAGCAGTAGCAGGCATGACAAATAAGCATGAATGAGTAGGCACATCAGGGCTCAAACAACTCCTACTCATGCTAGTGGGTTTCATCTAATTACTGTGGAATGACAGGTCATGCAGAGGATAAAGGGGTTCAGCTACCGCAGCAAGTAACAGATGAATCGATATTGTCCTAATGCAGTAAAAGAGAGCAGGAGCGAGAGAGTAGGATTGTATCGGAATGAACAAGGGGGTTTTGCTTGCCTGGCACTTCTGAAGATAACATTGGGTCTTCATCAGTGTCAACGATCACATCATCGGTACACGTCTATCGAGAGGGGACAATTACCGGCAAATACAGAAAAACACGATCAATGCAATGCACAATATGATGCATGCTATGACATGGCAATATGAATGTGTTTTGGGCTAATGCAACTAGCGACAGATTAAATGAAGTTGGTTTGAATCCAAGATTCAAATTTAAACTCCATATGTGATTATTCAAATGCCATTTAATTGATTTGTGCTAA
>NW_021266263.1:0-1030 GCF_002162155.2 Triticum dicoccoides
ACCGGAGCAGTCAGCACGGTCTCCTTCTTGTTCCTCCATTGTGTCATCGGAGCCATCATGAACATAGTCCTGTTCTTGTACCGGCATTAATGGGCCGAAGCCATCATGAACATAGCCCTCTTCTTCACCCCGTTCTTCCAGCTGACCAACGGAGTCGAGGAGAAATGACGCAACTTCATCCCTTCCATTTGCGATTATGTCCCTCAATATCGCTTCTGTTTCTTCGTCTCGACAGTGCTCCATAGTTTCTGCAAATATTTACAACATGTTTATATATGGTACAGATGGCAATCGTAGAACTAGCTAGCTAATCACAATAAGGAATCATGTTAGTGGCCTCGACGCTGCTTCTCTAGGGTTTGGGGTCGCCTCGACACAACAACGCTTCGAGAGAGTTAATTTGTCGGGTAGGGGCGCGGCGGGAGGGGGTAGGAGACCAACATCATTTTCTCTCTAGGGTTTGGGTGTCCTCGAGAGTTTTGGTCGAGCGAGAGGGCCGAGGAGGGTATTTATATCGACTGCCCCTCATGTCGAAGTTATCTCGAGGGGGTTATATCGACAACGACGCGACAACGACGAGAAAGGAAAATAATTAAGGAAAAGGAAGAATAGAGGAAGAAGGAAGAAGGAAGAAGAAGAAAAAAAAGAGGAGAAGAAGAAGGGAATAGAGGAGAAGAAGAAAAAATAGAATTTTTTTCTATTTTTTCTTCTTCTCCTCTATTCCTTTCTTCTTCTCCTCTTCTTTTTCTTCTTTTTTCCTCTTCTTATTTATTTCTCCTTTCTTCCTCTCCTCTTCTTCATCTTCTTATTTTCCTTTTTCCTCTCATTCTTTTTCTTGTTCTTTCTTACTTCTTCCTCTTTTCTTCCTTCGACCCTCTCGATCCCTCGACCCTAGAAACCTCGAACCCTCGACCCTTGACCCCTTAATGACGCTCGACCCTCTACCCTAGTTCCCGACCCTCGACCCCTCGGCGATCCTCGACACCCTCGTTCCCGATAAAAATTAAGAAGAAGAAGAAAAAAAAAAGAG
>NW_021266264.1:0-2802 GCF_002162155.2 Triticum dicoccoides
GGGGCGCGGGGCGGCAACGGCGTCTGGGCGGTGCGGGACGACGTCAGAGGCAGGGTGACGACGGCGACGGCGAGGCGTAGAGGGGCAGCCTGGCGGCGGCGGCGGGGCGGGGAAGATGAACTGAATGAAAATTTTCACAAGTGCTAGTTATATAGACGAAGCATTGGTCCCGGTTCGTGACAGAAACCGGGACGAATGCCACCTTTAGTCCCGGTTCGTGCCACCAACCGGGACCAAAGGCCTCTTTTCAGCAGCCCAAAGGGCGGGAAGCAGAGGCCTTTGGTACCGGTTGGTGGCAACAACCGGTACTAAAGGGCGGCATTGGTCCCTGTTGGTGTTACGAACCGGTACCAATGCTCCCCTTTAGTCTGGGTTGGTGCCACCAACCGGGACCAAAGGCCTTGCACATCGGCGTGTGGTAGTGGGAGTTTAGTCCCACCTCGCTAGTTGAGAGGGGCGAGCGGCGATTTATAAGCCCCACTGCCGCACCCCTCTCGAGCTCCTCTCTGTTGCAGGCTTACGGGCCTAATTGTCACTTCTATGCCTGATGGGCCTCTTGGACGTTGCTATGTCTTGAGCTTGCGTTGGTTTTCCTCGAAGAGGAGAGGATGATGCAGCGATAGTACCGTAAGTATTTCCCTCATTTTTTGGGAACCAAGGTATCAGTCCAGTAGGAGGCTCCTCAAAAGTCCCACGCACCTACACAAACAAACAAAGAACTCGCAACCAACGCAATAAAGGGGTTGTCAATCCCTTCATGGCCACTTGCGAAAGTGAGATCTAATAGAGATAGTAAGATAAGATAAATATATTTTTGGTATTTTATAATATAGATGCAAAAAGTAAAGATGCAAATAAAAATAGATTGAAAGCAAATATGATAAGAGATAGACCCGGGGGCCATAGGTTTCACTAGTGGCTTCTCTCAAGATAGCATAAGTATTACGGTGGGTGAACAAATTACTGTCGAGCAATTGATAGAAAAGAGAATAATTATGAGATTATCTAGGCATGATCATGTATATAGGCATCACGTCCGTAACAAGTAGACCGACTCCTACCTATATCTGCTACAATTACTCCACACATCGACCGACTCCTGCCTGCATCTAGAGTATTAAGTTCATAAGAACAGAGTAACGCATTAAGCAAGATGACATGATGTAGAGGGATAAACTCAAGCATTATGATATAAACCCCATCTTGTTATCCTCGATGGCAACAATACAATACGTGCCTTGCAACCCTTTCTATCACTGGGTAAGGACAGCGCAAGATTGAACCCAAAGCTAAGCACTTCTCCCATGGCAAGAAAGATCAATCTAGTAGGCCAAACCAAACTGATAATTCGAAGAGACTTGCAAAGATAACTCAATCATACATAAAAGAATGCAGAGAAGATTCAAATATTATTCATAGATAAACTTGATCATAAACCCACAATTCATCGGATCTCGACAAACACACCGCAAAAAGAGTTTACATCGAATAGATCTCCACAAGAGAGGGGGAGAACATTGTATTGAGATCCAAAAAGAGAGAAGAAGCCATCTAGCTAATAACTATGGACCCATAGGTCTGTGGTAAACTACTCACAACACATTAGAGGGGCAAGGATGTTGATGTAGAAGCCCTCCGTGGTCGATTCCCCCTCCGGTAGAGTGTCGGTGAAGGCTCCAAGATGAGATCTCGCAGATACAGAAGGTTAAGGTGGTGGAAGTTGTGTTTCGTCCTGCTCCTGGATGTTTTCGAGGTACGTAGGTATATATAGGAGGAAGAAGTACGTCGGTGGACGCCCGAGGGGCCCACGAGACAGGGGGCGCGCCTTATAGGGGGGCGCGCCCTCCTATCTCGTGGGAGCCTCGGCTGCTTCTTGACTTGCACTCCAAGTCCTCTGGATCACGTTCGTTCCAAAAATCACGCTCCCGAAGGTTTCATCCCGTTTGGACTCCGTTTGATATTCTTTTTCTTCGAAATACTGAAATAGGCAAAAAAACAGCAATATGGGCTGGGCCTCCGGTTAGTAGGTTAGTCCCAAAAATGATATAAATGTGTAAAATAAAGCCCATAAACATCCAAAAGGGGTAATATAATAGCATGGAACAATAAAAAATTATAGATACGTTGGAGATGTATCAAGCATCCCCAAGCTTAATTCCTGCTCGTCCTCGAGTAGGTAAATGATAAAAAGAGAATTTTTGATGTGGAATGCTACCTAGCATAATTCATAAGGTAATTTTCTTTATTGTGGCATGAATGTTCAGATCCAAATGCTTCAAAATAAAAGTTCATATTTATAAAAGAAATAGTAACACTTCAAGCATACTAATCAAAGTAATCATGTCTTCTCAAAATAACATGGCAAAAGGAAGTTCATCCCTACAAAATCATATAGTTAGGCTATGCTTCATTTTCGTCACACAAAGATGTTCCCAACTTCTATACCCCCGATGACAAGCCAAGCAATTGTTTCATACTTAAATAATCTCAAACTTTTTCAACCTTCATGCAATACATGAGCGTGAGCCATGGATATAGCACTACGGGTGGAATAGAATATGATGATGGGGATTGTGTGGAGTAGACAAAAAAGGAGAAAGTCTCACATTGACGAGGATAATCAACGGGCTATTGAGATGCCCATCAATTGATGTCAACATGAGGAGTAGGGATTGCCATGCAACGGATGCACTAGATCTATAAATGAATGCTCAACAAAAGAAAACTAGTGGGTGTGCATCCAACTTGCTTGCTCACCAAGACCTAGGACATTTGAGGATGCCCATCGTAGGAATATACAAG
>NW_021266265.1:0-703 GCF_002162155.2 Triticum dicoccoides
ATGAAACCCTGATACTTCGAAAGAGATTGTCCGTTTTGTACACGAAGTGCATCGAGTTTTTGCCGTAACACATTCTACTTTCTTGCACATGCTATGTGGGTGAAATGATGATACCATGCCAACTTTCAACCATTTCAGAGTTCATTTCAAGTGCTTTTCAATTTCATGGTCTTATAGCTCAAAATAACCAGTAAATGCATGAAAAATAATAAATGAAGTCAAAAAGGGTTGCAAATTGATGATGTGGCTTTGAATGGTGCATTTTGAACACAAAAAAATTATGGAGTTCAAATAAGCTCAAAAAAATGAAATCCCTTAGTAACAAACGAGTATCGTGATGAAATCCTCATACTTCGAAAGAGATTGTCCGTTTTGTACACGAAGGGCATCCAGTTTTTGCCGTAACCCTCTCTACTTTCTTGCACATGCTATGTGGGTGAAATGATGATACCATGCCAACTTTCAACCTTTTCAGAGTTCATTTCAAATGCTTTTCAATTTCATGGTCTTATAGCTCAAAATAATCAGTAAATGCATGAAAAATAACAAATGAAGTCAGAAAGGGTTGAAAATTGATGATGTGGCTTTGAATGGTGCATTTTGAACACAAAAAACTATGGAGTTCAAATAAGTTAAAAAATGAAATCCCTTTGTAACAGACGAGTTTCGTGATGAAACCCTGATACTTCGAAAGAGATTGTCC
>NW_021266266.1:0-1818 GCF_002162155.2 Triticum dicoccoides
AGCCACCAACCGAGATGCTTTGATGACCCCAGAAGTGCTTCGTCGCCTTTTGGGAGCACACTCCAACGGGATTGTGGCTAACAATCCCCGAGATGGTCATCATTGCTACCCCGACCCTGCAGTTACTCCGCCATCTCTGACTAATCCCGGCAGTGAGACACGTGGAGAAGCCTCGACATCCACCAGGCACGCCTGTGTTAGACGTAAACGAGGTAGATTAAGCCGTGCGAGTAGCACCGAGTTTCAGTGTATCCTCGCTTTGTAATCATGCGACCTCGTATAAACACAGCCTGTCGTTGTGCCTCTGTTTTAATTGTAGCCTTGCATATTTGGTCAGCGCATAGTTGCATATTTTTCCGGGCACAGCTACCAAAACCAACCTGACGACAACCACAGTAACACGTCTCTTTATGAGATATGTGTATCTCTGGCACTGACCCGACCTTCGGAGGTGATCTGGCAGTTTTATTACCTTTCACCACGGTAAATAAACCAGCCCAGATGCTATCTAAGAAGGCCACCTTGTGACCTTACACAGCAACCCTCACCTCGTGCACCACTTTCACAACCATTTCTTGTCATGCCGAGCCTCAGTATTCATCTGAGAACCCCAGATGCAACCCCGGGTAGTTTTGTCAAAATATTGCGGGACTTTACCTGCAGTACCATGGGTTCTACCCAGCCACCCCAGTACGAGCTGTTCAAATCAAGGATCACCCCTTCCACCTCGGAATATTGGGCAGCAGTACACATTCCTCCTGTAGACCCCAACCAAGACCCAACAGAAATTTCCTTCGTGGGAAAATCTATGCCAACCCCACACCTGGCCATAGAAGATGCTGCAAAAGAAGCGATTGCTCGCCTTCGATCCGCAGTACCCTATGTCCGCGAACGAGGATATTATTATTTTCCGAGTCGTGCAACACCCGGAGGAGTGACATCTTTTCCCGGTGGACGGATTGAGAAAGACCCAGTACTAGCCAACCTTATCCAGTACATCATCGCTCAAGAGCATTTGAACCAGCGAGTGATGGATTATCTCCAGAGTCTCGCTGATTTGAATTCTCAGATTGCCCTCGGCAGACCACTGAGACCCGACCCGGAGAGACGCATACATCGACTGGTCAATCCACTTCCTCCTATAGAAGAGGAGTGTATCCCTTTACCAGAGACATTTTATCAGGACCCCACCCAGTTACCGTTTTCATTTTAGACGTCACTACTGTATTTGTTATTTCAGCATTTATATTTGTGTGTATCTTATGCATGGTACCTCAAATTTGTGCGACGAGTCGAGTATTTAGTTTCTACTGGTATGAGTAATTTTCTTCGTGATTAACTTGTGTAACCGCGAAAAATCCTAGTATGAGTTTTCTTTTTACTGAATTGCTGCATCATTTATCCCACACTACACGGATTAGTTTTATTCACGCAGCACCCCGGCAGCAGACTCACAACCGCTCGTACACATATGGAGTATTTGTTTTTCACAACGGCTTTTAGCAAATCTCGAGGACGAGATTTTTCTTAAGGGGGGTAGTGTTGTGACACCCCAAAAATTTGGCCTTGTTTTAATGAATTAAAATTTTTGCCAGGAATTAAAACTTTGAATTTCTGAGCTCCATTTTGATTTTTAAATCATTTCCTTCCCTGTTATGATGAGTTTTTCCCTAAGAGAAAACTTTCCAGATATGTCATTGGACTTATTTAATCTGTCAAGAGAAACTTTCCCTTATTTAATATAACTAATTAAATAATTAAGTTGCTTGATCTTTACTTTCTTGAAAATGGTTTTTCAAGGTTATATGGCCATATTTG
>NW_021266267.1:0-1334 GCF_002162155.2 Triticum dicoccoides
CTATTACTCGCCGCTTTGGGGTCCCAGAGCGATTACCATGGTTGTTGAACTCCAAGGTGCACTTACGTGTCTGTCATCAACATTCATAGTTTTTGCCAATTCTGGCCCGTTTCTTGGACTATTACTCTGTTTTGGCGTCCCGGTGTGATTTCCATGATTGACGAACACCGGGGTGCGTTTATGTGTCGGTTAGCAACACTCGCATTTTGGGCCGCTTCTGGCCCGTTTCGTCGACTATTACTCACCGTTTTGGGGCCCCAAAGTGATTTCCATGGTTGTTGAACCCCATGGTGCGCTTACGTGTCGATCATCAACAATCGCAGTTTGGGCCGATTTTGGCCCGTTTCTTGCACTATTAATTAGTTTTGGGCGTCCCGCAGTGATTTCCATGATCGACGAACTCCGTGGTGCGTTTACATGTCAGTCATCAACGCACAATTTTGGTCGACTCTGGTCCATTTCGTGCACGATTATTCACCATTTTGGCGTCCCAGAGCGATTTCCATGATTGACAATTCCCGGGGTGCGTTTGCATGTCTGTCCTCAACACTCACAGTTTGGGCCAATTCTGACGCGATTCGAGGACTATTACTCAACATGTAGGGGTCCCGAAGCGATTTCCATAGTTGTTGAACCCCAAAATGCGTTTACGTGCCGGTCATGAACACTCACAGTTGTGGCCGATTCTGGCCCGTTTCGTGGACTATTACTCACTGTTTGGGGTCCCGGTGTGAATTGCGCAATTAACAAACCCCGGGGTGCGTTTACGTGTCGATCATCAACACTCGCAATTTCGGCCGATTCGGGCTCGTTTTGTGGCACTCGCAGTTTTGGCCGATTCTGGCCCGTTTCATGGACTATTACTCACTGTTTTGTGGTCCCGGAGTGCTTTCCTTGATTAACAAACCCCGGGGTGTGTTTACGTATCGGTCATCAACACTCATGGTTTTTGTCGATTCTGACTCGTTTCGTGGACTATTACTCACCGTTTTGGGGTCCCGAAGAGATTTCCATAGTTGTTGAACCCCAAGGTGCGCTTACATGTATGTCATCAACAATCGCAGTTTGGGCCGATTTTTGGCCCATTTCTTGGACTATTACTTAGTTTCGGGGGTCCTGGAGTGATTTCCACAATTTACGAACCCCGTGGTGCGTTTACGTTTCGGTCATCAACACTCACAATTTTGGCCGATTCTGGTCCGTTTCGTGCACTATTACTCGCCGCTTTGGGGTCCCAGAGCGATTACCATGGTTGTTGAACTCCAAGGTGCACTTACGTGTCTGTCATCAACATTCATAGTTTTTGCCAATTCTGGCCCGTTTCTTGGACTATT
>NW_021266268.1:0-817 GCF_002162155.2 Triticum dicoccoides
GGACTCTGATTTCCGGTATATGCCAGGATCACTTCCGGGAGCACAAGGGTATCTCCAGGCTATCTATGCTGACCCCACCCAGGAGGATTCACGGACTCGCACCACTGCTGAGATGCTCGAGGATAAGGACCGTGAAAATCGGGCCTTGAGGTTAGAGCTCTTCAATACCCGTGCTGACCACTGGGCCACTTTGACTCGGTTCGCACCGGCGGTGCAAGCTGGATTTTCAGATATGCGCGATCTCTATCCTGTGAGATCTGCTCTGCCAGACGTGATGGTTTGGCGTGATGTAGGAGGCATCACCCCACCTCGCGGTCCCCGCAGGCCACCGTCTGTTGGTCCAAGGCCTCATCCTAGCCCCTATGGTCCACAAGCTCCGCGAGATCGTCTGTTTCCGGATGATCATGTTGAGCTTCCAGGCTATGGAGGCGACTTCTACGAGGACTACTACGGGTCGGTCTGAGTTAGCGATGGTATCACTAGTTCGCACTAGCTGTGTCGTCTATCGTCCCGCGTGACTCGTGGGATATGACCTAGTTTGTACTCTTTCCGGAGGTGTAGAAAAATAATGTATAGGAGCTTGGAATGCCTCCGATGAGATGTAATCCTCTTTCACCGTAATAGTACTTTGTTTGGTCTTGTACTAAACCCTGTATGGTGTGTATGACGATGGAATAAAGAAGCAGTTTCTGTATTTACCATGTCATACGGATGATCATCTTGCATTCCGAATTATTCCTTACATTTTATGTCCTATGTCGGAATTTTATCATCCTGACTAAATCATTGTCTTGTTTACCTAGGATGGTCAACACGC
>NW_021266269.1:0-1396 GCF_002162155.2 Triticum dicoccoides
GAATTAAGTCAATCTGATGCTCAATCCCTCGAATAGGCGGTAATCCCGGTGGCACGTCTTGTGGAAAGACGTCAGCGAACTCCTGCAAAATGTTAGTGACAGCAGGAGGCAAAGAGGAAAGCACGTCCTCGAATGAAAATAATGCCTCTTTGCACACAAAAGCATAGCAAACAGATTTGCTGAAATCTAGCTCATCAATATCAGATTTGGTGGCAAATAAACATGCACTTTTCAATTTAATTTCAGAAGCAACACTAGATGGTTTATTATTAGGCTTCATTTGTTGCTCAAATTCTTTTGCCACAATCTGATTTTCACTCTTATTCTTCTCCTGTTTTGCTTTATTAGCTCTATTAATATCATCTTTCAAAATGGAATCAGGAGTCATAGGAAGCAAAGTAATATTTTTATCCTTATGAACAAGAGTATAGTGATTGTTTTTACCATGGTGTACAGAATTTTTATCAAATTGCCATGGTCTACCAAGTAATAAGGAACATGCTTGCATAGGTACCACATCACAATCAACATAATCAGCATATGTAGAGATACTAAACTGCACACGAACAGTACGTGTTACCTTAACCTTGCCGCTGTTGTTGAACCATTGGATGTAGTAAGGATGTGGATGTGGTCTTGTGGTGAGAGAAAGCTTCTCCACCATCTCCATGCTAGCCAAGTTGTTGCAGCTCCCTCCGTCTATTATGACACGCATAGAACGTTCCTTCACAACTCCCTTGGTATGGAACAAATTCTGCCTCTGATTTTGCTCAGCTTGTGTGATCTGCACACTCAAAACACGTTGAGCAACTAAACATTCATACCTGTCAGCGTCTTCAGGAGCCATGTATTGCGTCTCATGATCAGAATCATCTCCACCATGTTCTTCACGTGTAATAAGAGCCAATGTCTCCTCATCATAGTCACTAGCGGACTCATATCCACCATCCTCGGTAGCAATCATCACACGCGGAGATTTGCATTCTCTCGCATAATGACCTCCTCCCTTACAACGACGACAAATAATATCACTTGTGTGCCCTGTTGATGCCCTGGAAGAAGAAGAACTCTGTGCAGGCCCGGCAGGTGCGCTCTTGGCAGATAATGGTGGTTGTTCCTGTTTTCTTGTATCACGGCTGTAGGAGGCACCTGATTGAGGTGCTGGTGCAGTTGAAGTAGAAGATGCACGCGGTGTCCATGATGAAGGTCGGCCTGCAGAAAAGTTAGTTCGCGCCAATGCTTGTCGATCCTGCACTTCACGTTCAGCTTTACAAGCAAGATGGAATAAACGAGTGATATTAGTATACTCCTTATAGTCTAGAATGGTCTGAATCTCTCTATTTAATCCACCCAGAAAACGTGCAAGCATAGCTTCATTCTCCTCAACAATACCACA
>NW_021266270.1:0-1397 GCF_002162155.2 Triticum dicoccoides
GCATTGGGTTCATTGACCCAAACACCGTTAATGAATACACATGGCGGATAAATCCACATCATCAAAAGGACGTAGAGGACAACATGCTAGAGTTCTTGAAGCGTCTCAAATACAATGAAGATATACTACTTCCTTATAACTTCCAGTGAGTCACACTGTCTTGTACTACAAATTGTCTGTTTTTGCCTACTAGCTAGCTACATGTTTTTGCTTACATATGTCCGCTTAATTAAGACATGCAAACATGTGTGTATGCAGATTTCACTGGGTCCTGTGTATCATTAAAGTTGACGACGGAATAGTTGAAATACTGGACTCACTACTCAAAGTTAAAACTGACTATAACATCTTGTTTGGGATAGTCAACAGGTAATTTCAATCATTATTAACTATATATCTCGGCCTATTTAGTTCGTCATTTCACGATATGAACTATTTAATAACCCCTTTATTCATTTTCTTTGTCGGCGGGCAGGGCTTGGGCAAGGTTCATCAGCGTTACGGTTGGCGAATGGAAAAAAAGCTTCAATGGTTTTGACCCAAGGTAAGTAATTAAGTAGTACTAGCTAGCTAGCTAGCTGCCATCTCTTTAATTATCATGCTTGATTAATTATTATCTGATCAAATTCCATTCTCGTAAAGGCCCTGAAGCAAGCGCAGGGGACTGATCTGTGTGCATTCTGCATTTGCGAGAACATTCGCATGATGGCGTCCGAAAGGAGCAGATCTCAAAGACAGGAATGGGTACGCTTGTCAAAATACTATTCACAATTTTTACACCATTATCGATATCTAGTCACACAACTAATACACATGCATATTGATCTCCTTCTTAACAGTTCAGAGAGGTGCGGGAGAAGCTCCTAAAAACGGAGCGCGTAGAAGCACTTCAAGAGGAAATAGCGGGATTTTTGCTCGACCAGGTCATAAATCCGAAGGGAGAATACTATTACCCGCTACCGCCCCCATGAAAACCACTTCCAATTGTCATCGTGCTCCGAAGGCACCAATTAGGCCAATGCCACTGGCTCCGAAGGCAACATGCATATGTAGGAGAAATTGTATATAGCTAGCTATACATTTGTGTATGTGTGAATTAATTAATATGGTGGTTTGTGAGACATTGATGATATATATATATGCATGATTGGTTCTACTAGAAATTCTATATATATATATATATATATATATATATATATATATATATATATATTTATATATGCATAACGTGTACAATGTGTAGTATCGTAAAATACCAGCAAACGAAAAAGAATTAAAATGGAAACACAAAATTAAATGAAAAAGAAATCATAAAACTAAAAACCCCCAAACCTTATAGTACCGGTTGGTATTACCAACCGGTACTAAAGGGCTCCAGCCCCCCGGAGCTGGCTCGT
>NW_021266271.1:0-1134 GCF_002162155.2 Triticum dicoccoides
GCATTGGGTTCATTGACCCAAACACCGTTAATGAATACACATGGCGGATAAATCCACATCATCAAAAGGACGTAGAGGACAACATGCTAGAGTTCTTGAAGCGTCTCAAATACAATGAAGATATACTACTTCCTTATAACTTCCAGTGAGTCACACTGTCTTGTACTACAAATTGTCTGTTTTTGCCTACTAGCTAGCTACATGTTTTTGCTTACATATGTCCGCTTAATTAAGACATGCAAACATGTGTGTATGCAGATTTCACTGGGTCCTGTGTATCATTAAAGTTGACGACGGAATAGTTGAAATACTGGACTCACTACTCAAAGTTAAAACTGACTATAACATCTTGTTTGGGATAGTCAACAGGTAATTTCAATCATTATTAACTATATATCTCGGCCTATTTAGTTCGTCATTTCACGATATGAACTATTTAATAACCCCTTTATTCATTTTCTTTGTCGGCGGGCAGGGCTTGGGCAAGGTTCATCAGCGTTACGGTTGGCGAATGGAAAAAAAGCTTCAATGGTTTTGACCCAAGGTAAGTAATTAAGTAGTACTAGCTAGCTAGCTAGCTGCCATCTCTTTAATTATCATGCTTGATTAATTATTATCTGATCAAATTCCATTCTCGTAAAGGCCCTGAAGCAAGCGCAGGGGACTGATCTGTGTGCATTCTGCATTTGCGAGAACATTCGCATGATGGCGTCCGAAAGGAGCAGATCTCAAAGACAGGAATGGGTACGCTTGTCAAAATACTATTCACAATTTTTACACCATTATCGATATCTAGTCACACAACTAATACACTTGCATATTGATCTCCTTCTTAACAGTTCAGAGAGGTGCGGGAGAAGCTCCTAAAAACGGAGCGCGTAGAAGCACTTCAAGAGGAAATAGCGGGATTTTTGCTCGACCAGGTCATAAATCCGAAGGGAGAATACTATTACCCGCTACCGCCCCCATGAAAACCACTTCCAATTGTCATCGTGCTCCGAAGGCACCAATTAGGCTAATGCCACTGGCTCCGAAGGCAACATGCATATGTAGGAGAAATTGTATATAGCTAGCTATACATTTGTGTATGTGTGAATTAATTAATATGGTGGTTTGTGAGACATTGATGATATA
>NW_021266272.1:0-1056 GCF_002162155.2 Triticum dicoccoides
AAAGTTCAATCCCTGCAGGGGAGTCCCAACTTAGCCCATGACAAGCTCTCACGGTCAACGAAGGAATAGACCTCCACCCGAGACATTCCGATCAGACTCGGTATCCCGGTACAACAAGACATTTCGACAGGGTAAAACTAAACCAGCAACACCGCCCGAATGTGCCGACAAATCCCGATAGGAGCTGCACATATCTCTTTCTCAGGGCACACTCAGATTGTCCTAGGTACGGGTAGGCCAGCCCAGAGTTGCCCCTGGTAGCCACCGGTAGCTGACAGGTGGACCAACACTCAGAGGAGCACTGGCCCGGGGGGTAAAATAACGATGACCCTTGAGTCTGCAGAACCCAAGGGAAAAAAAGGCTAGGTGGCAAATGGTAAAACCAATGTTGGGCATTGCTGGAAGAGCTTTACTTAAGACGAACTGTCAAGGGGTTCCCATAATAGCCCAACCGTGTAAGGAACGCAAAAATCCGGGAACATAACACCGATATGACGGAAACTAGGGCGGCAAGAGTGGAACAAAACACCAGGCATAAGGCCTAGCCTTCCACCCTTTACCAAGTATATAGATGCATTAATTACGTAAGGTATATTGTGATATCCCAACAAGTAAATAAAAGTTCCAACAAGGAACGGCTCCAATCTTCCACCTGCAACTAACAACGCTATAAGAAGGGCTGAGCAAAGCGGTAACATAGCCAATCAACGGTTTGCTAGGACAATGGTGGGTTAGGGGATCACATGGCAATTGGGAGGCTGACAAGCAAAAGGTAGGCATCGTAGCAGTGGCAAAGCAAAAGAGCGAGCAAACTAGCATAGCAAAGATAGTAGTGATTTCGAGGGTATGATCATCTTGCCTGCACAGTTGTCAGAGTTGACTGGATCCTCGCAAGCAAACTCAACGGGCTCCTCGGTAGCGAACTCGTCTCCCGGCTCTACCCAACAAGACAAACAAGCAACAAGGATACAATCAACCACGGCAAGACCAAGCAATATGATGAAATGACGATATGCTATGCGGGATGCGATGCGGGATGCAAAATGCAAGATATGA
>NW_021266273.1:0-771 GCF_002162155.2 Triticum dicoccoides
GACATTGGAGGGACATCGTTGCGACTGTTTACCGTCGGTCGGATCGTGCACGCAACGGGGTACTTTCCTGTTTCCCGAGCCACCTTCGGCTGTTGGGTCAGAATTTCTCACGAGACGTACACGGGACCGGGCCAACACCTTCGTGATGGCATAACGACGGGACATCCGAGGCAACGTTGGGAAAGGATGGGCGTACGTGAACACGGGTGTTTTCCCTAAGAAAAATCACCCGTGTTCCGTACGCCCACCAGGAAGGACCCCTCCTCCCTACTATACCCGAGGGTTTTAGCCCCCATTGGGACCCCTGCCCTTAGTTTGTGAAGGAGGGGTACACTGTTTTTGAAACGCTGTCGTGGCAGCGTTTTTTTGCCATGAGACATGTTTTCGCTGCCATGGCACCGTTTGTTGACCATCATTAGCTGGTTTTGAGCCGGTTCGCATGGTGTATGGGCCATTTTTTCCCGGACCTCTCATACCCGTTCACGGGTCCGTGTACGGGTCCGTGTACGCGGCGTGTGCCACGTACATGGTTTTGCCCAGTTTTCCATGAAGCGCGTCAACTTCCGTTCACGACGGCCGTCGGGCACTTTTTTCCGGTGTCCACGTACAGCCCGTTCACGGGTCCGTGTAAGGGTCCGTGTACGCGGCGTGTGCCACGTACGTGGTTTTGCCCAGTTTTCCATGGCGCGCGTCAACTTCCGTCCACGACGGCCGTCGGGCACTTTTTTCCCGTGTCCACGTACAGCCCGTTCACGGGTCCGTGTAAGGGTC
>NW_021266274.1:0-1019 GCF_002162155.2 Triticum dicoccoides
TGGATCTTTAAGAAGAAGACAGACGCGGATGGTAATGTGACCATCTATAAAGCTCGGCTTGTCGCTAAGGGTTATCGACAAGTTCAAGGGGTTGACTACGATGAGACTTTCTCACCGGTAGCGAAGCTGAAGTCCGTCCGAATCATGTTAGCAATTGCCGCATTCTATGATTACGAAATATGGCAAATGGACGTCAAAACGGCATTCCTTAATGGTTTCCTTAAGGAAGAATTGTATATGATGCAGCCGGAAGGTTTTGTCGATCCTAAGAATGCTGACAAAGTGTGCAAGCTCCAACGCTCGATTTATGGGCTGGTGCAAGCATCTCGGAGTTGGAACATTCGCTTTGATGAGATGATCAAAGCGTTTGGGTTTACACAGGCTTATGGAGAAGCCTGCGTTTACAAGAAAGTGAGTGGGAGCTCTGTAGCATTTCTCATATTATATGTAGATGACATACTCTTGATGGGAAATGATATAGAACTCTTGGACAGCATCAAGGCCTACTTGAATAAAAGTTTTTCAATGAAGGACCTTGGAGAAGCTGCTTATATATTAGGCATCAAAATCTATAGAGATAGATCAAGAAGCCTCATAGGTCTTTCACAAAGCACATACCTTGATAAGATATTGAAGAAGTTCAATATGGATCAATCCAAGAAAGGGTTCTTGCCTGTGTTACAAGGTGTGAAATTGAGCTCAGCTCAGTGTCCGACCACGGCAGAAGATATAGAAGAGATGAGCGTCATCCCCTATGCCTCAGCCATAGGTTCTATTATGTATGCCATGCTGTGTACCAGACCTGATGTTAACCTTGCCGTCAGTTTGGTAGGAAGGTACCAAAGTAATCCCGGCAAGGAACACTGGACAGCGGTCAAGAATATCCTGAAGTACCTGAAAAGGACTAAGGAAATGTTTCTCGTTTATGGAGGTGACGAAGAGCTCGTCGTAAAGGGTTACGTCGACGCTAGCTTCGACACAGATCTGGATGACTCTAAGTCACAAACCGGATACGTGTA
>NW_021266275.1:0-788 GCF_002162155.2 Triticum dicoccoides
GGGGCAACCTGGCGGCGTCGAGGAGGTTGGCGTCGTCGGGGGAAACTCGCGATGAAATTCTAAATTTTTGCAAAGTGTTTGCTTATATAGCAAATGCTTTGGTCCCGGTTCGTTGGTCCCGGTTGGTGGCACCAACCGGGACTAAAGGGTGGCATTGGTCCCCGTTGGTGCCACGAACCGGGACCAAAGCCCCCCTTTAGTCCCTGTTGGTGGCACCAACCGGGACCAAAGGCCTTGTGCTACCCCGCGTCAAAAGTTTAGTACCACCTCGCTAGCTGAGAGAGCTCGAGAGTGGTTTATAAGCGCTGCTGCGCCCACCCTGTCGAGCTCCTCTCAATTGTAGGCTTTCGGGCCTAACCGTACGATGTGTGTGCCTGTGGGCCTACTGGGCCTCCTGCGGGCTGAATCCTGGCCCATGGTAGGGTTTCTAATCGTATTCAGGCCGTGGTGGCCCAGTAGGTGGCACTTTTTTTGTTTTATTGGTTGCTTTATTTATTTTATTTTGTTTCTACTTACAACAAAATACTTATTGTTGCTATTTTTATTTTTTTCCAGTTTTTTTGTTTTGTTTTTTGCATTATTTATTTTCTTTTATTTTTTGCTTTATTTTTTAATTCTTTTTTGCTTTTAGGTCAGAAAAATTATAAACTTTCTGTTAGTGCCATTAGTTTTCAAATTAGAATAGTTAAAATTTGAATTCTTTGAAATTTGTGTGAATCACAAGTTTGTGATTAACTTTACTATAAAAATAGGTTTTTTTCATTTTTTGTTTTGTTTTTTGCATTATC
>NW_021266276.1:0-1956 GCF_002162155.2 Triticum dicoccoides
CTTTTGGGTATATAATAAAAACTTTCATATAGAGTGCATTGAATACTATGAGAAGTTTGATACTTGATGATTGTTTTGAGATATGAAGATGGTGATATTAGAGTCATGCTAGTTGAGTAGTTGTGAATTTGAGAGATACTTGTGTTAAAAGTTTGTGATTCCCGTAGCATGCACGTATGGTGAACCGTTATGTGATGAAGTCGGATCATGATTTATTTATTGATTGTCTTCCTTATGAGTGGCGGTCGGGGACGAGCGATGGTATTTTCCTACCAATCTATCCCCCTAGGAGCATGCGCGTAGTACTTTGTTTCGATAACTAATAGGTTTTTGCAATAAGCATGTGAGTTATTTATGACTAATGTTGAGTCCATGGATTATACGCACTCTCACCTTCCACCATTGCTAGCCTCTCTAATATTGCGCACCTTTTGCCGGTATCACACCCACCATATACCTTCCTCAAAACAGCCACCATACCTACCTATTATGGCATTTCCATAGCCATTCTGAGATATATTGCCATGCAACTTTCCACCGTTCCGTTTATTATGACACGCTTCATCGTTGTCATATTGCTTTGCATGATCATGTAGTTGACATCGTATTTGTGGCAAAGCCACCATTCATAATTCTTTCATACATGTCACTCATGAATCATTGCACATCCCGGTGTACCGTAGGAGACATTCATATAGAGTCATATTTTGTTCTAAGTATCGAGTTGTAAGTAAAAAGAAGTGTGATGATCATCATTATTAGAGCATTGTCCTAGTGAGGAAAGGATGATGGAGACTATGATTCCCCCACAAGTCGGGATGAGACTCCGGACGAAAAATAAAAAAAGAAAAAAGAAAAGAGGCCAAAAGAAAAAAAAAGGCCCAAATAAAAAATAAAAAATGAGAGAAAAAGAGAGAAGGGACAATGTTACTATCCTTTTTCCACACTTGTGCTTCAAAGTAGCACCATGATCTTCATGATAGAGAGTCTCCTATGTTGTCACTTTCATAAACTAATGGGAATTTTACATTATAGAACATGGCTTGTATATTCCAATGATGGGCTTCCTCAAATTTCCCTAGGTCTTCGTGAGCAAGCAAGTTGGATGCACACCCACTTAGTTTCTTTTGTTGAGCTTTCATACACTTATAGCTCTAGTGCATTCGTTGCATGGAAATCCCTACTCACTCACATTGATATCTATTGATGGGCATCTCCATAGCTCGTTGATACGCCTAGTTGATGTGAGACTATCTTCTCCTTTTTGTCTTCTCCACAACCACCATTCTATTCCACCTATAGTTTCATGGCTCACGCTCATGTATTGCGTGAAAGTTGAAAAAGTTTGAGAACATCAAAATTATGAAACAATTGCTTGGCTTGTCATCGGGGTTGTGCATGATTTAATATTTTGTGTGATGAAGATAGAGCATAGCCAGACTATATGATTTTGTAGGGATAACTTTCTTTGGCCATGTTATTTTGAGAAGACATGATTGATTTGTTAGTATGCTTGAAGTATTATTATTTTTATGTCAATATTAAATTTTTGTCTTGAATCTTTCGGATTTGAATAGTCTTGCCACAATAAAGAGAATTACATGGATAAATATGTTAGGTAGCATTCCACATCAAAAATTCTGTTTTTATCATTTACCTACTCGAGGACGAGCAGGAATTAAGCTTGGGGATGCTTGATACGTCTCCAACGTATCTATAATTTTTGATTGTTCCATGATATTATATTACCCGTTTTGGACGTTTATGGGCTTTATTATACACTTTTATATTATTTTTGGGACTAACCTATTAACCAGAGGCCTAGCCCAAAATGTTATTTTATTGCCTATTTTAGTGTTTCGACGAAAAGGAATATCAAATGGAGTCCAAACTGAATGAAACCTTCGGGAGAGTTATTTTTGGAACGGAAGCAACCCAGGAGACTTGGAGTAGACG